>NC_091333.1:22486290-22496290 GCF_038502225.1 Cherax quadricarinatus | reverse complement strand
ATAGTATTGTGGAGACGATAATTTGCGAAAAGGTAAGGCAGTTGCATGACGATCTCAAAGAAAATGCCTGGGACGAGTGCTGATGTTAGTGAATTTAAGGCCAGCAAAGGCTGGTTTGAAAAATACAAGAGGCAAAGTAGCATACACAGTGTTGTAAGGCATGGTGAGGCTGCCAATTCCGACAAACAAGCAGCTGTAAACTTTGTGCGTGAATTCAAAGACTACGTAGAGGCTAAAAAAAATTTGCCCCCAAACAAGTGTTCAATTGTGGCGAAACAGGTGTCTTTTGGAAGAAAATGCCAAAGAGGACCTACATCACACAGGAGGAAAGGTCACTCCCAGGACACAAGCCTATGAAAGACAGGCTAACTCTCTTGTTCTGTGGTAATGCTAGTGGGGATTTCAAAGTGGAGCCTTTACTGGTGTATCACTGAAAATCCCAGTGTTCAAGAAAAACAGTGTCATCAACAGTAAACTGTGTGTGATGTGGAAGGCTAACAGTAAGGCATGGGTCACGAGGGCAATTTTCCTGGAATGGTGCAATAAAGTGTTTGGACCTAGTGTGGATAATAAATTGCCACTCCAGTGCCTCCTGTTAATGGACAATGTTCCTCCTCACTCCTTCAGACTTGTAAGACCAATTGTCTAAGGAATTCAGTTTTGTAACAGTGAAGTTCTTGCCTCTTAACACCACTCCTCTCATCCAGCCCCTGGACAAGCAGATCATTGCAAACTTAAAAAACTGTACACCAAAGCAATGTTTTAAAGGTGCTTTGATGTGACCTCAGACTCTGAACTGACCCTATGAGAGTTCTGGAGGGATCACTTCAATATTTTCCATTGCATAAGCCTTACAGATAAGGCTCGGCAGGGAGTGACTTCCAGGACAATCAACTCTGGAGAAAATTGTGGCCAGATTGTGTCCAAAAGAAGGATTTTGAAGGGTTTGGGGCTGACCCTGTCGACCCTCTGCCTGTTGTGGACAGTACTGTAGCATTGGGGAATTTCATGGGGTTGGATGTGAGTCACCAGGATGTGGAAGAGTTGGTAGAGGACCACAACGAAGAGCTGCAAGAGTTTCATCAGCAACAGCAACAGGGCACATCTGAGGAAACTGCTTCACAGGAGGAAGAGAGACGGAAGAAGGTGCCTTCTTCAGTAAGGAGATTTCGGCAATGTGGAGTAGGGTGCAAGCATTTGTAGATGAACATCACCCTGAGAAAGCTATTGAAATCAGTGCCAGCAACTTTTACAATGATAATGCCATGTCAAATTTTAGGGAAATTTTAAAGAAACGCCAGAAACAACCTCTCTGGACAGATTTTTTGTGCGACAGGGGTCCAGTGACCCCAGATAAGGACTTGGTACCTAGAGTCCTTATGGAGGGGGATTCCCCTTCCAAAGAATAATCTCTATTCTCTATCTCCCCTCCTGTCTTTCAAATACCAAGAGTTTTCAATAAAGGTAAGTGTTATGTTGAATGTTTATTCTTTTCTGCATGTAAATCTATACTTAACCTAAAAAAAAAAAAAATTTTTTTTGTTAATACTTTTGGGTGTCTTGAACGGATTAATTGGATTTACATTATTTCTTATGAGTAAAATGGTTCCAGTTTTCGCCGATCTCTCTGGAACAGATTAATGACGAAAACGGAGAGTCTACTGTATACAGTAACTCCCTTCAGGATGCAGAACTCACTGGCATCATTTCAAAAACTGATCCATCAGGCTGTTAAAGGACTTGAAGGCGCTGCAGCTTACCTATATGATATTGTAATGGTGTCTGATATTTGGGACCAACGTATGTCCATACTTCAACCTTTGGCCAGTCTACTGTTACTTTTTTGGGGCCATGAACTAAATTTGCTAAAATTCTCGCTATTAAAAATTATCCAGTACCTCACAGTAGGAAATCCCTCCAACGTTTCCTAGGCATAGAAGGGTTTTACAGACGATTCTGTAAAAACTTTGCAGATGTTGTAGCCCCCCCCAACCTCACTTACCTGTCACAAAACTGCCTTTCAATAGACCCCAGAGTGTCACGATTCTCTTAAAAAAAAAAAAAAAGTCAAACGGCTACTTTGTACTGTACCCATTCTTATGTCTCCTGATTTTTCCGGGGTAGCAGCAGTACTTATACAAAACTCTGGGGAGTGCTTGCAGCCTGTAGCTTATCTCTCGGCCAAGTATCGACCTCACCAGAGGGCCTACTCCACAACTTAAAAAGAAGCCCTCGCTCTGATACTGGCATTCGAGGTCTACGTGGGCAGTCGTCCGAAGTGGTCACAGACTACAGTGACCATAACCCTCTCGTCTACCTCAACTCCATGAAGAACCACAACACACACCTCATGAGTTTGAGTCTCAGGCTGCAACCATGCATTATGTAAATTGTACATATTACCGGCAAGAATAAGTTGACTGATTCTCTTTCACAAATTTAAAGTTAGAATGTGTTAGGTTAGGATGTGTTAGGGACTACATGTATATGGGTAGCCTAGCTCTCCCCTCCCCTTTTGTATATATACAGAGTACCCTCGGCCAACAATGGCATCGTCTAACAATGCGTTTGAGCGTAAAAATCTTGGCCCGACCAATGATTAAAAACTCGACTAACAACATTTGTCCCGAACGCATCCACGCGTTCGTCTGGCCTGAGCGTGCCTCAGGTGCCCTGCCTTTAGTTAGTGTGCCAGTGTTTACAAGCCAATGTGGTCACTTCCACACATACATTCGGTACATTTTGTATAATTCCAGTGTTTTTAGTGCTTGTAACTGCTAAATAAGCCACCATGAGCCCAAAGAAAGCTTCTGGTGCCAACCCTGTGGTAAAAAGGGTGAGAATTACAATTGAATTGAAGGAGATAATTAAAAAGTATGAAAGTGGAGTGCGTGCCTCCAAGCTGGCCAGGTTGTATAACAAACCCCAATGTACCATCGCTACTATCTTGGCCAACAGAAAGGCAATCAAGGAAGCTGTTGTTGTGAAAGGTGCAAGTATGTTTTCCAAACAGAGATCGCAAATACTCTAAGATGTTGAGAGACTGTTGTTGTTGTGGATAAACGAAAAGCAATTATCAAGAGATAGTATTTCTCAATCAATAAAATGTGAAAAAGCAAAGCAGTTGCATGACGATTTAATTAAAAAATGCCTGCAACTAGTCGTGATGTTATTGAATTTAAGGCCAGCAATGGTTGGTTTGAAAGATTTAAGAAATGTAGTGGCATAGACAGTGTGGCAAGGCATGGAGAGGCTGCCAGTTCGGACAAAAAAGCGGTTGAAAAGTATGTGCAGGAATTCAAGAGTACACAGACACTGAAAAATTAAAACCCCAACAAGTATTTAATTGTGACGAACAGGCCTGTTTTGGAAGAAAATGCCAAACAGGAACTACATTACACAGGAGGAAAAAGTACTGCCAGGACACAAGCCTATGAAAGACAGGGTAACTCTAATGTTTTGTAGTAATGCTAGTGAGGATTGCGAAGTGAAGCATCTACTCATGTACCACTCTGAAAATCCCAGTGTGTTCAAGAAAAAACAATGTCATCAAGGCTAATTTGTGTGTGATGTGGAGGGCAAACATTAAGGAATGGGTCACTAGGGACATTTTCTATGATTGGTTTTATCATGTGTTTGGCCCCACTGTGAAAAATTACCTCCTGGAAAACAAATTGGACCTCAAGTGCCTCCTGGTATTAGACAATGCTCCTGCTCATCCTTCAGACTTGCCAGAGCGAATTGCGGGGGACTTAGAGTTTTATCCTAGTCCAGTTCTTGCCTCCTAATACCACTCCTCTCCTCCAGCCCATGGACCAGCAGGTCATTCAAAATTTAAAAAAAGCTGTATACAAAAGCAGTGTTTCAAAAGTGCTCTGAAGTAACCTCAGACACTCAACTGACCCTAAAAGACTTTTGGATGGATCACTTTAGTATCCTCAATTGCATACACCTTATAGGTAAGGCTTGGGAGGGAGTGACTAACAGGACCTTGAATTCTGCTTAGAGGGAATTGTGGCCACAATGTGTACAAGAGAGGGGTTTTCAAGGGTTTGGGGCTAACCCTGAGAAGCCTATACTTGTTGTGGAATCTATTATGGCATTGGGGAAGTCCTTGAGGTTGGAGGTTAGAGGGGATGATGTGGAAAAGTTGGTGGAGGACAACGATGAAGAACTAACCACTGAAGAGCTGCAAGAGCATCTGCAACAGCAAGAGACCACAACTGAGGAAATTGCTTCAGAGGAGGGGAGAGAGAGATGGAGGAAGTTGCCTTCTTCAATGATTAAGGAAATTTGTACAATGTGGACAAAGGTGCAAACCTTTACGGATGAAAATCACCCTGACACAGCTATTGCAAGCCATGTTGGTGACAATGTTGTGGCCATTTTAGGAAAATCTTTAAGAAGTGCGAGGTACAGAGCTCTATGGACAGATTTTTGGTGTGACAGTGGTCCAGTGACTCAAGTTGTTCCCAGTGGCATTAAAAAAAGAAGGGAAGTAACCCCAGAAAAGGACTCTGTACCTAAAGTTCTTATGGAAGGGGATTACCCTTCCAAACAAAACTACACCCCCATCTCACCTCTTCCCATCTCATCACTCATCACTACATCTTCAATAAAGGTTAGTGTCACTTATTCTTCATTTAGTACAGTATTTATTGTGCATGTATCCTTGCTTTTCTGTGTAGGAAAATGTATATTTCATGTGGAATTTTTTTTTTTATACTTTTGGGTGTCTGGAACGGATTAATTGGATTTCCATTATTTCTTATGGGGAAAATTAATTCGGCTAATGATAAATTCGACTAACGGATTAATATCGTTGGTCGAGGGTCCACTGTTCAATGTTTAATGGTGGGGGAGGGGTTAGCGAGGGGATATTCTGCTACTGTCCTCAGATGCCTTGAACCTAGGTTAGCCATACTGTCCACTGTCTCGCTCTAGTTTAGAGTTTGACTTAATGTCTCGAGAAAAAGTTGAGCTCTATCTAATGAGTTGGATGGTTGAAAGGCAGTTCCATTACTGTTCACTGCCATAGAAGAACAGTACCCATGGAGGTGAAAGTGTAATCCTGGCCATTAGAACCCTTTTGGGGTTTGAGTGTGGCATGCAAAGTGTATGTTCCACTTTATTCGGTGTAGTATGTACACATTCCCATATAGACTGCCTCCCAACCAGCAAACTGGGTGCCAAGGGTTTACCGATCTCTAGAGGCCCCATTGTTAAATCAGTACCTTGGTTCATTAACCAATCACAGACAAGCCCTCCAAGTGCTGAGACGATGTGGTGTCACTCACAGTCAGCATTTGCCAGACTCGCCTCTTACCTGACTGGAGAATGAGTCTCTCTCTCAGGCTGCTGTCTTTGCCTTTATCACTGTGTGGTACACTTATTCTTCATTCTTGTACATAGTTTATGTAAGTGTACATTTTTTTTTTTTTTTTTTTTTTTACAAGTCGGCCGTCTCCCACCGAGGCAGGGTGACCCAAAAAAGAAAGAAAATCCCCAAAAAGAAAATGCTTTCATCATCATTCAACACTTTCACCACACTCACACACTGTTTTTGCAGAGGTGCTCAGAATACAACAGTTTAGAAGCATATACGTATAAAGATATACAACATATCCCTCCAAACTGCCAATATCCCAAACCCCTCCTTTAAAGTGCAGGCACTGTACTTCCCATTTCCAGGACTCAAGTCCGACTATATGAAAATAACCGGTTTCCCTGAATCCCTTCACTAAATATTACCCTGCTCACACTCCAACAGATCGTCAGGTCCCAAGTACCATTCGTCTCCATTCACTCCTATCTAACACGCTCACGCACGCTTGCTGGAAGTCCAAGCCCCTTGCCCACAAAACCTCCTTTACCCCCTCTCTCCAACCCTTTCGAGAACGACCCCTACCTCGCCTTCTTTCCCCTATAGATTTATAAGCTTTCCAAGTCATTCTACTTTGATCCATTCTCTCTAAATGACCAAACCACCTCAACAACCCCTCTTCTGCCCTCTGACTAATACTTTTATTAACTCCACACCTTCTCCTAATTTCCACACTCCGAATTTTCTGCATAATATTTACACCACACATTGCCCTTAGAAGGACATCTCCACTGCCTCCAACCGTCTCCTCGCTGCTGCATTTACCACCCAAGCTTCACACCCATATAAGAGTGTTGGTACTACTATACTTTCATACATTCCCTTCTTTGCCTCCATAGATAACGTTTTTTGACTCCACATATACCTCAACACACCACTCACCTTTTTTCCCTCATCAATTCTATGATTAACCTCATCCTTCATAAATCCATCCGCCGACATGTCAACTCCCAAGTATATGAAAACATTCACTTCTTCCATACTCCTCCTCCCCAATTTGATATCCAATTTTTCTTTATCTAAATCATTTGATACCCTCATCACCTTACTCTTTTCTATGTTCACTTTCAACTTTCTACCTTTACACACATTCCCATATTTGTATATAAACATTTGGTGAAGGAAAATATAACTTAAATACTGCTGCTGTGTTCATTTTTGCTCCAAACCCATTACAACCAGGTCAACAAACCTTTAACATTACCTGTGTTTGTAATATCAGGTTTCAAGCACATAAAACAAACATCAGTAGTAAACAGAGCAAAATCCATCATTTTTTTTTTATATTTTTTATTATCACACTGGCCGATTCCCACCAAGGCAGGGTGGCCCGAAAAAGAAAAACTTTCACCATCATTCACTCCATCACTGTCTTGCCAGAAGGGTGCTTTACACTACAGTTTTTAAACTGCAACATTAACACCCCTCCTTCAGTGAGCTAAAAATCTCAGTATCCCAAGTCACTGTCCTGGCACCTCTGATTAAAGCACTGATTTCAGTTTTGTATCATCATTTGCAGATGACACCAAAATAAGTATGAAAGTCACTTCAGTAGAAAACAAGAAGACATAAGCAGGATTTTCCAGTGAGCAGTGAAGAATATGACATTCAGTGGTGATAACTTCCAGCTCCTTAGGGATGGAAAAAATGAACTCCAAAGGAACACTGTACAGCCTCTCCTCACTTAGCAACGTACTCATTTATCGACGACTCTGTCTTACGACAGGCTCTCTGACCAGTATGCATAGTCATATCTAAATAATGTGTATTAGAGCTGATTTCCTCTATTCTCTTTATTAAAATATACAGTACACTACTGTATAAACATTTAAAAACATACTAAACAGGTTATAAATGGTGCAAAGGTAATATTAAAACAATATCAAAGATGGTTGACACAAACCCACTATTATAGTATGCTCCTTGCTTAGCGATGAATTCATTTACCAACATGGTCTTAGGAACAGAACTCCGTCATTAACCCTTTCAGGGTCGAGACCCCCAATCCTGAACTCACTCTCAGGGTTGAAAAATTAAAAAAAAAAAATCTTATGAAATGATAGAGAATATTTTCCCAATGGTAATGACACCAAAGGTATGAAATTTGATGGAAAACTTACGGAATTATGCTCTCACAAAGTTAGCGGTCTCGACAACATTTACGCATTGGCGATTTCGCCTATTTTGAGCCCATTTTTGGCCAATTCCAATGTTGCAGTCAGCTAAAATCATAGCTATTTCACTAGAACTCCATTTGTTTTATCAAATGAGTACAAGAAACTGCCCATTTACCAATTTCAATTACTCAATGAAGTGGTCAAAAATTGGCAATTTGGCCAATTTTACACAAATTTCAAAAGATGCCAGTTTCAAAGTAGGATCCAGAATAAACAAGACAGACATTCCTGGCACTAAAATAACATTCTCTCTGTTCATTAGTCACATCTCCAGGCCCCTCTTATATTACTCTTGCTTTCCATTTTCAATTTTTATCACAAAAAAATAGAAGATTTACTGTTATGCAGACTACTGCATTATTGTAAAAATGGTATAAATAATATCAGTGCACTTGTGAAAGAATATTAGACTTGCCAGTTGACGTGCATTGGATGCGTGGTGTCATATGTATGTTTATTCTTGAACATTGGCAAAAATCGAACATTTCCGCTACTTTGAGCTCAATATCAAGGTACTTTTCATCGTGAAACCAATCAAAATCATCTCTATTTCTGTAATATAACTTCCATTCTATCAAATGAGACCAGGAAAATGAGAATACAATCATAAATACCATACAAAAAAACACTGCTAAGTCCTCATTTTACACCAAAAACAAGGTCGAAGTTTTTTGTTTCATTATGCAGTGAGTGCTGTAGGAATTTTTTATACTGTGCACAATGACCACACATACCCATTCTTTCATATGTAGGCCTACAAGCTTGCTTCTGCTTGATTTGAAGGCGCTAGAATTTATGCGTACAAGTACAGCAGCGACCCTGGCTCTCAAACCGTACAAGTACAGCACCGACCCTGAAAGAGTTAAGTGAGGAGAGGCTATTCACAAAACTCAAGAGGATCATCATTTAGAACAAAAGGAACACATGAAAGACTTGGTTTACTTGGGAATAATTATGTCAGCTGATCTTTCTTTCAAAGAATACATTAAGAACAAGGACACAACAGCCAGGAAGATGACAGGGTAGATAATGAGAGCTTTCAAAACATTGGAAATAATGCCAATGGTAACACTTTTAAATCAATTGTGCTCTCTCAAATATATAAATAACAAAAAGGCACAATACCGTGACCGGAACGATACACAAATAACCCGCACATAAAAGAGAGAAGCTTACGACGACGTTTCGGTCTGACTTGGACCATTGACAAAGTCACACTAACAGAGGTGGAGCAGGACGGCTATACAGGAGGGCCCCACTTATACGGCAGGTTAGGTTCCAGGCTACCGCCGTAAAGCGGAAATCGCCATAAAGTGGAACACCCTTTTTTTCCACTTATAAATGCATACAAACACTAGATAACAAGTTTACACTAACATATATTAAGTTAGCAATAGAACCAGGCATTAAAAAACAATAAAACGGTACAATACACACATAGTGCACTCATTACTTACCTTAAAATATTTATAGTCTTAATCTAGGGTGAGACAAGTAGTATTTATTGTAAGAAATCAAGTGTGGTATGTATTGTAATAGCCAGGCTACCTTACCAGGCCACCCCACCCACACATACTATTCTATGATATTTAAGCATCCCAGAGCGATAAAATGTATATACAGTTCACTCATTACTTACCTTAAAATATTTGTAGTCTTAATGTAGGGTCAGGAGTAAGTAAATGAGATAAAACGAATAAATGAGAGAGTGAAAGAATGAGTACATGAGAGGTGACAGGTGCAGAGTAAACAAACCAGGCTCCCACATCTTATATTTATGTTTATTTATTCTATTGTGGGGTGTATTTATCATCTTTTTATGTTATGTATCGTGCTTATTATATAATTTTTAAAAAAATATCATGGATGGATTAATGAAAATGTGTATATTACCGTAATATACGACATTTAATGAGACTCGGTGAGTATTGTTATTATGGCGTCACTTGTGCAAGTCGTCTGCTACCACATCTCACATTTATGTTTATTTATTCTACTGTGGGGTGTATTTATCTTATTTATATGTTATGCATCGTGTTTATTATATAATTTTGAAAAAAATATCATGGATGGATTAATGAAAATGTGTATATTACCGTAATATACGACATTTAATGAGACTCGGCGAGTATTGTTATTATCACCACTTGTGCAAGTCGTCTGCTACCACATCTCACATTTATGTTTATTTATTCTACTGTGGGGTGTATTTATCTTATTTATATGTTATGCATCGTGTTTATTATATAATTTTGAAAAAAATATCATGGATGGATTAATGAAAATGTGTATATTACCGTAATATACGACATTTAATGAGACTCGGCGAGTATTGTTATTATCACCACTTGTGCAAGTCGTCTGCTACCACATCTCACATTTATGTTTATTTATTCTACTGTGGGGTGTATTTATCTTATTTATATGTTATGCATCGTGT
>NC_091333.1:22478790-22483790 GCF_038502225.1 Cherax quadricarinatus | reverse complement strand
GAGATACATGATAATATATACATGGAAAGTACTTGAGGGCCTTGTCTCCCAAACCCGCACACTGCCTTAACAAAATACAGTGGACCCCCGCCTTCAGATATTAATCCATTCCTGAGAGTTCATCGTAAGCCGAAATTATCGTTAGCCAAATTAATTTTCCCCATAAGAAATAATGGAAATCAAATTAATCCGTTCCTGACACACTAAAGTATGAAAAAAAAATTTTTACCACATGAAATGTTAATTTTAATACACACAAACTGAAGAAGACATGCACAATTACTACTCTACTAAGAATAGAATACATGACACTTACCTTTATTGAAGATCTGGTGATGACTGATGGGATGGGAGGAGGGGAATGTGTGGAAGTTATTGTTTAGAAGAGGAATCCCCCTTCCATTAGGACTTGAGGTAGCAAGTCCTTTTCCGGGGTTATTTCCCTTCTTTTAATGCCACTAGGACCAGCTCGAGTCATAGGACCTCTGTTGCACAACAAATCTGTCCATAGAGCTCTGTACCTCCTGTTCCTTTAAGACTTTCCTAAAATGGGCCATAACATTGTCATTGTGCAGGTTGCCAACACGGCTTGCAGCAGCTGTGTCAGGGTGATTTTCAGCCGTAAAGGTTTGCAGTTCAACCCACTTTGCACACATTTCCTTAATCTCTCTTCTCAATTCCATACTAATTTTCGCCCTTTTTACCACAGGGATGGCACCAGAAGCTTTCTTGGGGTCCATGGTGACTAATTTTGCAGTTACAAGCACTAAAAACACTGGGATAATGTGAAATGTATCGAATGTATGCGTAGATGCGACCCCACTGGCTGGTTTGTAAACACTGGCGCTGAGGCCACACATGGGACGCGTCCCAGACGAATCACGTAAGGCGAGCTTTTTATCATGATGCGGGGCAAAATTTTTGCCTTCAAATGCTTCATATGGCAGATTTAACGTAACACGATGCGTTCGTAAGGCGGGGGTCCACTGTACTGGAGCGATATGGGAGGAATACCTGGAGTATACCTGGAGGAAGTGCTGGGGGTCAATGCAGAAAAACTCTCACTCATCCTGTGCACTTAATAAGGTACTTTTGATAGTTGAATGGGTGGTTTCTTGTGCTCGATTGATAAAATGGGAGAAATATTTGCGAAGTAGCAAATAATTTGGTAGGATTGAGCAACGGAATAGGTTTACAGTTGGACTCGCATTCGAGAAAATCAATAACACATAAATTGCATCCACACTAACTCTGTGCCTGCATACTTCCATATTTTTCTGTTAATACCTTCAGAAAAAGATTCTCTACTTTTCAGAAGAATTTTTTTTAAATATGTAGATACTGTGAGCACTTTTAATTTCAGGGGTCTGAACAGTAAAAAGGTTAAGGAACCAATGAAGGTATATCTACACAATCAGAAACAAGCCAGCATGCTTGGCAAAGTCTTGATGAAAAACAAAGTAATCCAATGTCCAATGGTAACAAATTCTGTTTTGATATACAGAAGGGTCAAAAAACATTAGAAGATAGGTAAAAAATCTAAGAATATTATTCTCATGACCGAACCTTTAGAAAACGCAGCAAAGCAAATGAAGCCAAGGCAAAAAACAATTATAAAATGGATCATATCTATTAAAACAAAGAAAATGTGTCAATGATGGTACTCTTCAAATGCTCTCTTATTTAAAATACTGCTCTGTCCTTTCAAAACAAGCAACAGGTTTGATCTAAAAAATAAATCTAAAGCCATGTGAGAGGTAATGCCTAGATGTAAAATTAATTCTGAACAATCACATTAAACTGAAAAACATGCAAAATTTATTTCACAAGACTACATCCAAATGAACATACCCAACTATGTCTCAGAACATGCAAAGCATAGAAGAAACATTTTTTATTATTAATTAAATATAGTATCATAAAATACCTCAGTAAGTGGCTTCAGTATATACAGAATGAAAAAAGTACAATATACAGTAATAGAAACAGTCACATGGGGTTATTTGTCCAATGCCTTCCTGCAAATAAAGATGAAATAATGAACAATACTGCCTTTATGTTATTCTTTACTACATAGATGCATGTAAGCATTCTAGATTATTCAGTACAAGTAGAAGGGTGCCAGACAGCAACCATTTAGGGAAGTATAGTCTAAAATTTAAGTAATTTATCATGAGTGATAAATGGAAGCCTATTAAACATCTTACATTTTGACATGATTGCTGGTCTTTTCTGTCTCATGAACATGTTATGATGATGGGTAAAACTTACACACATCAACTTACATCCAGTATACAGTTTGCTTTGTTTTCCATTAGTTATTCTTATCAATTCATGTTTGGTCCAAAAATGGGTCACAACAGAAGCCTGTACCTAGCCAAACAAATCAAAACTTTTAGAAAGTTTGAAGGTGTGCAACCCAATTACAGTACTAGCTACCCCAGAAAGAAAACAGAACGAGGTATGACATGATCACAAATTACAAAGTACTTAGAGGAACAGACAGGGCTGGCAGATAGTGCATATATATATGTATGTATGTATGTATGCATGTATGTATGTGTGTGTGATGTGGTGTGTGTGTGTGTGTGTGTGTGTGTGTGTGTGTGTGTGTGTGTGTGTGTGTGTGTGTGTGTGTGGCGTGTGTGTGTGTGGCGTGTGTGTGTGTGTGTGTGTGTGTGTGTGTGTGTGTGTGTGTGTGTGTGTGTGTGTGTGTGTGTGTGTGTGTGTGTGTGTGTGGCATGTGGTGTGTGTGTGGCATGTGGTGTGTGTGTGGCATGTGGTGAGTGTGTGTGTGTGTGTGTGTGCATGTGGCATGTGGTGTGTGTGTGTGTGTGTGAGGCATGTGGTGTGTGTGTGTGGCATGTGGTGTGTGTGTGTGGCATGTGGTGTGTGTGTGTGGCATGTGGTGTGTGTGTGAGGCATGTGGTGTGTGTGAGGCATGTGGTGTGTGTGAGGCATGTCGTGTGTGTGTGGGGAATGTGGTGTGTGTGGCATGTGTGTGTGTGTGTGTGTGTGAGTGTGTGTGTGTGTGTGTGTGTGTGTGTGTGTGTGTGTGTGTGTGTGTGTGTGTGTGTGTGTGGGGCATGTGTGTGTGTGTGTGGCATGTGTGTGTGTGTGTGTGTGTGTGTGTGTGTGTGTGGCATGTGTGTGTGTGAGGCATGTGTGTGTGTGAGGCATGTGGTGTGTGTGTGTGAGGCATGTGGTGTGTGTGTGTGTGTGTGTGTGTGTGAGGCATGTGGTGTGTGTGTGGCATGTGTGTGTGTGTGTGTGTGTGTGTGTGTGTGTGTGTGGGGCATGTGGTGTGTGTGTGTGTGTGTGTGTGTGTGTGTGTGTGTGTGTGTGTGTGTGTGTGTGTGTGTGTGAGGCATGTGTGTGTGTGAGTCATGTGGTGTGTGTGAGGCATGTGGTGTGTGTGTGTGTGTGTGTGTGTGTGTGTGTGTCTGTGTGTGTGAGGCATGTGGTGTGTGTGTGTGAGGCATGTGGTGTGTGTGTGTGAGGCGTGTGTGTGTGTGAGGCGTGTGTGTGTGTGTGTGTGTGTGTGAGGCATGTGGTGTGTGTGTGAGGCATGTGGTGTGTGTGTGAGGCATGTGGTGTGTGTGAGGCATGTGGTGTGTGTGTGTGTGTGTGTGGCATGTGGTGTGTGTGTGGCATGTGGTGTGTGTGTGGCATGTGGTGTGTGTGGCATGTGGTGTGTGTGTGTGTGTGTGTGTGTGTGTGTGTGTGTGTGTGGCATGTGGTGTGTGTGGCATGTGGTGTGTGAGGCATGTGGTGTGTGTGAGGCATGTGGTGTGTGTGGGGGGCATGTGGTGTGTGTGTGGGGCATGTGGTGTGTGTGTGGGGCATGTGGTGTGTGTGTGGGGCATGTGGTGTGTGTGTGGGGCATGTGGTGTGTGTGTGGGGCATGTGGTGTGTGTGTGTGGCATGTGGTGTGTGTGTGGGGCATGTGGTGTGTGTGTGGGGCATGTGGTGTGTGTGGGGCATGTGGTGTGTGTGTGGGGCATGTGGTGTGTGTGTGTGGGGCATGTGGTGTGTGTGTGTGGGGCATGTGGTGTGTGTGTGGGGCATGTGGTGTGTGTGTGGGGCATGTGGTGTGTGTGTGGGGCATGTGGTGTGTGTGTGGGGCATGTGGTTTGTGTGTGGGGCATGTGGTGTGTGTGTGTGGGGGGCATGTGGTGTGTGTGTGGGGCATGTGGTGTGTGTGTGGGGCATGTGGTGTGTGTGGGGCATGTGGTGTGTGTGAGGGGCATGTGGTGTGTGTGAGGGGCATGTGGTGTGTGTGAGGGGCATGTGGTGTGTGTGTGGGGCATGTGGTGTGTGTGTGGGGCATGTGGTGTGTGTGTGGGGCATGTGGTGTGTGTGTGGGGCATGTGGTGTGTGTGTGGGGCATGTGGTGTGTGTGGCATGTAGTGTGTGTGGCATGTGTGTGTGGGGCATGTGGTGTGTGTGGCATGTGTGTGTGGGGCATGTGGTGTGTGTGTGTGTGTGTGTGTGTGTGTGTGTGTGTGTGTGTGTGTGTGTGGCGTGTGTGTGTGTGTGTGTGTGTGTGTGTGGCGTGTGTGTGTGTGTGGCATCTGGTGTGTGTGGGGCATGTGGTGTGTGTGTGGGGCATGTGGTGTGTGTGTGGGGCATGTGGTGTGTGTGAGGCATGTGGTGTGTGTGGGGCATGTGGTGTGTGTGTGAGGCATGTGGTGTGTGTGTGAGGCATGTGGTGTGTGTGGGGCATGTGGTGTGTGTGTGTGTGTGTGTGTGTGTGTGTGTGTGTGTGTGTGTGTGTGTGTGTGTGTGTGTGTGTGTGTGTGTGTGTGTGAGGTGTGTGTGAGGTGCGTGTGTGAGGTGTGTGTGAGAGGTGTGTGTGTGTGAGGTGAGTGTGTGTGAGGTGTGTGTGTGTGAGGTGTGTGAGGGGTGTGTGTGTGTGAGGTGTGTGTGTGAGAGGTGTGTGTGTGAGGTGTGTGTGTGTGAGGTGTGTGTGTGTGAGGTGTGTGTGTGTGAGGTGTGTG
>NC_091333.1:22428790-22473790 GCF_038502225.1 Cherax quadricarinatus | reverse complement strand
AATATTTTGGAAAAAAACAAAAAAAAAATTATTATTTTTATAATATATATATATATATATATATATATATATATATATATATATATATGTATATATATATATATACAGTGGACCCCCGGTTAACGAACTTTTTTCATTCCAGTAGTATGTTCAGGTGCCATTACTGACCGAATTTTTTCCCATAAGGAATATTGTGAAGTAGATTAGTCCATTTCAGACCCCCAAACATACACGTACACACGCACTTACATAAATACACTTACATAATTGGTCGCATTTGGAGGTGATCGTTAACCCTTTCAGGGTCCAAGGCCCAAATCTGGAGTCACGCACCAGTGTCCAAGATATTTCAAAAAAAAAATTTGTTATTTTTTCTTATGAAATCGTAGAGAATCTTTTTGTGAAGGTAATAAAACAAAAAGTACGAAATTTGGTGGAAAATTGACGAAATTATGCTCTCGCGAATTTTGATGTGTCAGCGATATTTACAAATCGGCGATTTTGCCGACTTTGACTCCCATTTTAGGCCAATTACATTATTCCAATCAACCAAATTCTTAGCTATTTCACTAGTATTACTTCTATTCTATCGATTGAGCACAAGAAATCGCCAAGTCAACAGTTTCAACTACAAAATAAAGTGATCGGAAATTGTTAATTTGGCCAATTTAACACAAAGTTCAAAATATCCCAATTTCAAAATAGGGTCCAGAATGAACAATGTAGGCATTCCTGGCACTAAACTAACATTTCCTCTGTTCATTAGTTATGTTTTGAGTCTTAACAAATAAATTCCATTTTGATTTTTTATTCACATAATGAATTTTTATTCATACCAAAAAATAGAAGATTTACTCTTATGCAATACTGTAATAATTGTATAAATATCATCACCATATTTGTGAATGTATATTAGACCCACCAGCTGGCGTGTATTAGACGTGTGAGGTCGTTTGTTTACTCTTGAATATCGGCAAAAATTTAACATTTCCGCTACTTTGAGCTCAGTTTCAAGCCATTTCCAATGCTAAAACCAATCAAAATCATCTCTATTTCTGTAATATGTCTTCCATTCTATCAATTGAGACCAAGAAAACGCAAATACAACTATAAAAAACATACGAAAAAACACTGCAAAGTTGCTGTTTTAATCGAAAAATCACGATTTCATTTTTTTTCTCTCATTATACACAGTATGCTGCAGGATCTGTTTTATGTGGTGCACACATACCACATAGATGTATTCTCTCATATCTAGGCCCAAATGTACCACTCACAGTTTATCAGAGTGAGCTGAGCTCATGGCGTAGATCTACGGTTTGGACCCTGAACATAAAGCCGTAGATCTACGGGACGGACCCTGAAAGGGTTAAGCGGGGGTCCACTGTATATATATATATATATATATATATATATATATAATATATATATATATATATATATATATATATATATATATATATATATATATATATATATATATATATATATATATATATATATATATATATATATATATATATATATATATATTTATATTTTTTCAACAAGTCGGCCGTCTCCCACCGAGGCAGGGTGACCCAAAAAAGAAAGAAAATCCCCAAAAAGAAAATACTTTCATCATCATTCAACACTTTCACCACACTCACACATTATCACTGCTTTTGCAGAGGTGCTCAGAATACAACAGCTTAGAAGCATATACGTATAAAGATACACAACATATCCCTCCCAACTGCCAATATCCCAAACCCCTCCTTTAAAGTGCAGGCATTGTACTTCCCATTTCCAGGACTCAAGTCCGATTATATGAAAATAACCGGTTTCCCTGAATCCCTTCACTAAATATTACCCTGCTCACACTCCAACAGATCGTCAGGTCCCAAGTACCATTCATCTCCATTCACTCCTATCTAACATGCTCACGCACGCTTGCTGGAAGTCCAAGCCCCTTGCCCACAAAACCTCCTTTACCCCCTCTCTCCAACCCTTTCGGGGAATTTCTCTATTTTTTCAGAGTTGTTGTTTTGCATATACAGTGGACCCCCGGTTAACGATTTTAATCCGTGCAAGAGGGGTAATTGTTATGCGAAATAATCGTTATGTGAATGAATTTTCCCCATAAGAAATAATGGAAATAAAATTAATCCGTGCAAGACACCCAAAAGTATGAAAAAAAATTTTTTTTTACCACATGAAATATTAATTTTAATACACACAAACTGAAAAAGGCATGCACACTTACATGACACTTACTTTTATTGAAGATCTGGTGATGATTGATGGGATGGGAGGAGGGGAGAGCATTATCTTCTTACTGTTTAGAAGGGGAATCCCCTTCCATTAGGACTTGAGGTAGCAAGTCCTTTTCTGGGGTTACTTCCCTTCTTCTTTTAATGCCACTAGGGCCAGCTTCAGAGTCACTGGACTTCTTTCGCACAAGATATCTGTCCATAGTGGCCTGTACCTCTCGTTCCTTTATCACTTCCCTAAAGTGTTTCACAACATTGTCAGTGTACAGGTTGCCAACACGGCTTGCAATAGCTGTGTGAGGGTGATTTTCATCCATGAAGGTTTGCACTTCAAGCCACTTTGCACAGATTTCCTTTATCTTTGTAGTAGGCAACTTCTTCAATTTCTCTCTCCCCTCCTCTGAACCAGTTTCCCCAGGTCTGGCCTCTTGCTCTTGAAGTTGATCTATCAGCTCATCAGTGGTTAGTTCTTCATTGTCCTCCTCCACCAACTCTTCCACATCCTCCCCACTAACCTCCAACCCCAAGGACTTTCCCAATGCCACAATGGATTCCTCAACTGGCACAGGATTCTCAGGGTTAGCCTCAAACCCTTCAAAATCCCTTTTGTCTACACATTCTGGCCACAGTTTCTTCCAAGCAGAGTTCAAGGTCCTCTTAGTCACTTCCTCCCAAGCCTTACCTATAAGGTTTACACAATTGAGGATATTAAAGTGATCTCTCCAAAACTCTCTTAGAGTCAGTTGAGTTTCTGAGGTCATTACAAAGCACCTTTCAAACAGAGCTTTTGTGTACAGTTTCTTGAAGTTGGAAATAACCTGCTGGTCCATGGGCTGCAGGAGAGGAGTGGTATTAGGAGGCAAAAACTTCACCTTAATGAAGCTCATGTCCCCATAAAGTCGCTCTGCCACATCTGTAGGATGACCAGGGGCATTGTCTAACACCAGGAGGCACTTAAGTTCTAATTTCTTTTCAGTTAGGTAATCTTTCACATTGGGGGCAAATGCATGGTGTAACCAGTTATAGAAAAATTCCCTAGTGACCCATGCCTTACTGTTTGCCCTCCACAGCACACACAAATTATCCTTGAGGACATTCTTTTGCCTGAACGCTCTGGGAGTTTCAGAGTGATACACTAATAAAGGCTTCACTTTGCAATCACCAGTAGCATTGGCACACATGAGAAGAGTAAGCCTGTCTTTCATAGGCTTATGTCCTGGGAGTGCCTTTTCCTCCTGAGTAATGTAGGTCCTGCTTGGCATTTTCTTCCAGAACAGGCCTGTTTCATCACAATTAAACACTTGTTCAGGTTTCAGTCCTTCAGTTTCTATGTACTCCTTGAATTCCTGCACATATTTTTCAGCCGCTTTGTGGTCCGAACTGGCAGCCTCACCATGCCTTATCACACTATGGATGCCACTACGCTTCTTAAATCTCTCAAACCAACCTTTGCTGGCCTTAAATTCACTCACATCATCACTAGTTGCAGGCATTTTTTTAATTAAATCGTCATGCAACTTCCTAGCCTTTTCACATATGATCGCTTGAGAGACGCTATCTCCTGCTAGCTGTTTTTCATTTATCCACACCAATAAGAGTCTCACAACATCTTCCATCACTTGCGATCTTTGTTTCGAAAACACAGTTAAACCTTTGGCAAGAACAGCTTCCTTGATTGTCTTTTTGGTGCCCACATAGCAGCGATGGTTGATTGGGGTTTCTTGTACAACTTGACTAGGTCGGCGATACGCACTCCACTTTCATACTTATCAATGATCTCTTTCTTCATTTCAATGGGTATTCTTACCCTTATTGGTGTACGGTTGGCACTAGAAGCTTTCTTGGGGCCCATGGTCACTTATTTTCCAGAAACAGCACCGAAAACACTGTAATAATACGAAATATTCCGAGTGTATGCTTGGATGTTAGCGCGGAGGCTGGCTGGTAAACAGTGGCACGGGCGGCACATGTGAGGCTGGCTGAGGGCGCACATTGGACGCGTCTCGGACGAAAATCGGTGAGCGGGTTTTTAATCGGTATGCGCGGCAAAAATTTTGCGATTAAAGTAAGCGGTATGCGAAATAATCGCTATGTGATGCCATCGTTATGCGGGGGTCCACTGTATATACATATATATATATATATACATATATATATATATATATATATACATATATATATATATATACTATATATATAGGGGTAGGGGTCGTCCTCGAAAGGGTTGGAAACGGGGTAAAGGAGGTTTTGTGGGCAAGGGGCTTGGACTTCCAGCAAGCGTGCACGAGCGTGTTAGATAGGAGTGAATGGAGACGAATGATACTTGGGACCTGACGATCTGTTGGAGTGTGAGCAGGGTAATATTTAGTGAAGGGATTCAGGGAAACCGGTTATTTTCATATAGTCGGACTTGAGTCCTGGAAATGGGAAGTACAATGCCTGCACTTTAAAGGAGGGGTTTGGGATATTGGCAGTTTGGAGAGAGAGATGTTGTGTATCTTTATACGTACAGTGGACCCTCGCATACCGTTGGCATCACAATGTTAAATCCGCATACCGATACATTTTATCACTAAAATTTTGCCTCGCATACCGCTAAAAAACTCGCTCAACGCTATTCGTCCGAGACGCTTCTAATGTGCGGCCTGAGCCAGCTTCACATGTTCCGCCAGTGGCATTGTTTACAAGCCAGCCTCCGCGGTAACATCCAAGCATACAATCGGAACATTTCGTATTATTACAGCGTTTTTGGTGATTTCATCTGCAAAATAAGTGACCATGGGCCCCAAGAAAGCCTCTAGTGCTAACCCAGTGGTAAAAAGGGTGAGAAATACTATCATACCACAGTCAGCTGCTGCTGCACCACGGTCGGCTGTTGCTTGACCAGTCAGCTGTTGCTGGATCAGTCAGCTGCTGTTGCACCTCGATCAGCTGTTGCTGGATCAGTCAGCTGCTTCTGCACCACGATCAGCTGTTGCTGGACCAGTCAGCTGTTGCTGGACCAGTCAGCTGTTGCTGGACCAGTCAGCTGTTGCTGGACCAGTCAGCTTTTGCTGGACCAGTCAGCTGTTGCTGGATCAGTCAGCTGTTGCTGGATCAGTCAGCTGTTGCTGGACCAGTCAGCTGTTGCTGGACCAGTCAGCTGTTGCTGGACCAGTCAGCTGTTGCTGGATCAGTCAGCTGTTGCTGGACCAGTCAGCTGTTGCTGGATCAGTCAGCTGCTGCTGCACCACGGTCAGCTGCTGTTGCACCATCAGCTGTTTCTGAACATGACTCGTCCCGAACCTGTCCGTCCAACCTGAACGCCTGCCTTGCTGTCATTGTTTACAAGCCAGTTTGGTTGCATGCATACATTCGATACATTTTGTATTATTCCATTATTTATAGTGCTTGTAACTGCTAAATAAGCCACCATGGGCCCAAAGAAAGCTTCTAGTGCCAACCCCGTGGTAAAAAGGGTGATAAATACTATCGTACCACGGTCAGCTGATAAATTGAACCAGTCAGCTGTTGCTGCACCACAGCTGCTGCTGCACCATGGTCAGCTGCACCACAGCTGTTGTTGTTGCTGCACCACCATCAGCTGTATTACTCGAAGATGTGGAGAGAGTGTTGTTGGTGTGGCTTAACGTGAAACAATTACCGAGAAACGATTAACCCCGGAGGGTTAGCCACCCAGGATAACCCAAGAAAGTCAGTGCATCATCGAGGACTCTCTAACTTATTTCCATTGGGGCCCTTAATCTTGTCTCCCAGGATGCAACCCACACCAGTCGACTAACACCTCCCAGGATGCAACCCACACCAGTCGACTAACACCCAGGTGAACAGGGAAAAACGCCTGGAACTAGTGCTCATATTGGTGAATTTAAAGCCAGCAAAGGTTGGTTTGAGAGATTTAAGAATCGTAGTGGCATACACAGTGTGATAAGGCCTGTTCTGGAAGAAAATGCCAAACAGGACCTACAGTACTCAGGAGGAAAAGGCACTCCCAGGACACAGTGTCTCATTAGTCATTGCTGCATCTTCAATAAAGGTAAGTGTCATTTAATCTTCATTTAGTAGAGTAGTACATGCACAATATATATTGTGCATGTACTACTCTACTATTGTGCATGTATCCTTCTCTTTGTGTGTAGGAAAATGTATATTTCATGTGGTAAAATTTTTTTTTTTTCATATTTTTGGGTGTCTTGCACGGATTAATTTTTTTTTTTTTTTATTATCACACCGGCCGATTCCCACCAAGGCAGGGTGGCCCGAAAAAGAAAAACTTTCACCATCATTCACTCCATCACTGTCTTGCCAGAAGGGTGCTTTACACTACAGTTTTTAAACTGCAACATTAACACCCCTCCTTCAGAGTGCAGGCACTGTACTTCCCATCTCCAGGACTCAAGTCCGGCCTGCCGGTTTCCCTGAATCCCTTCATAAATGTTACTTTGCTCACACTCCAACAGCACGTCAAGTATTAAAAACCATTTGTCTCCATTCACTCCTATCAAACACGCTCACGCATGCCTGCTGGAAGTCCAAGCCCCTCGCACACAAAACCTCCTTTACCCCCTCCCTCCAACCCTTCCTAGGCCGACCCCTACCCCGGTCGCATAACGATAATTTCGCATAACAATGAGCTCTCATGAACGGATTAATATCGTTATGCGGGGGTCCACTGTATATGCTTCTAAACTGTTGTATCCTGAGCACCTCTGCAAAAGCAGTGATAATGTGTGAGTGTGGTGAAAGTGTTGAATGATGATGAAAGTATTTTCTTTTTAGGGATTTTCTTTCTTTTCTGGGTCACCCTGCCTCGGTGGGAGACGGCAGACTTGTTGAAAAACTTATATATATATATATAATTTTTTAAATTAAAGAAGGCAATTTTCTGTGTGCAATAAGAACAAAAAAAAAATTAGAATCAGTACTTACCAAGATATAAGACCGCGAAGTTGGCGCTGGATGCTCACCTGACGGCAACATGGAGTCCTGCCGCTTGCAGAAGTGTTGCTGATGTACCTTTTTTTCTAGTTTTTCTTTCATTTTATATAATTTTTATGTTCTGATAATTACAATTTATAATAGTTTTTGTGATTTCATAGCCAATCTTTGTTCTGACACTAATATTAGCTACTGAAATAGTACTCAATAATCACAAACACACCTATAAGTGAACATTTTTACCTGCCTTGGTCATTTACTATTGTCTAGAAATATATATTTATAGGTTCCAGCAATGTTTTAAACATACTGGAGCATAAATGAAACTCCTTGAAGTATAGTGTAAGACACGAGTGTCACTTCACTGATGACAGTGCAGCAGTCGAGTGACACTTGATGATCAAGCACTGCTCCAGGGAACCCTAGCTTTATTTGTTTTCACTGTTACACAAACATGTCTATCCATCTGTGTCTGTCTAGCTTTGTCTGCTTATCTATCTGCCCATGTCTGTCTGCCTGTGTGTGTCTTTCTGTCTGCCTGTGTGTGTGTGTCTTTCTGTCTGCCTGTGTGTGTGTGTCTTTCTGTCTGCCTGTGTGTGTCTTTCTGTCTGCCTGTGTGTGTCTTTGTCTGCCTGTGTGTGTGTGTGTGTGTGTGTGTGTGTGTGTGTGTGTGTGTGTGTGTGTGTGTGTGTGTGTGTGTGTGTGTGTGTGTGTGTGTGTGTGTGTGTGTGTGTGTCTGTGTCTGTCTGTCTTTCTGCCTGCCTGCCTGTGTCTTTCTGTCTGCCGGTGTATCTCTGTCTTTCTATGTGCATGTCTCTCTGTCTCAGAGAGCAGCTCATGAACCAACAGGTATCACACACGATGCAGAGTCGTCTGCAGCAATGAGTTCAAGGAAGAATGCTCTCTAACTGAACAAATATTTTCTAAACTTCGCTATCCTTGTCACTTCATCAGAGACTGCAGACGCCAGGCATATAACATTTTTAACACACCCAGAGAAGACACTGCCAAGAGGAGATACATAGTCCTCCCCACCAACTCCATTGTCAAACATGTTTCCAACATCTTTTCCAATACCTCATTCCAAGTATCTACCTCCACATCCGCCACCATCAAGTACATAACTAGTAACAGACAGGATAATCCTCAATCTTCTGCAGGGGTATACATAACCCCTTATAATGACTGCAGCAAATTATACGTGGGTGAAACATCCAGAGACCTCCAAATACGTATTTCAGAACACCAGTACGCAGGCAGATCGGACGATTTAAGGAATGCCCGTGTTCAAAACGAAAATTCATGTAACTATTTAGTCAACAACAGAAATGCAAGACTTGTCGCCAGAGAAGAAAACACTCAATACCGCAGAATCTTGGAATCATCACTTATCTGTACAGCAGAACCCCGGTTTTCGTCTTTAATCCGTTCCAGAAGGTCGGCCGAAAAACAATTTGTAATAGAACTGAAGTAATATTTCCTATAAGAAATAATGCAAATCAAATTAATCCATTCCAGACACCCAAAAATATTAACAAAAAATACATTTTATAGAGAATAACTATAGTTTTACATACAGAAAACAATGAGAAATAAATATACTAAATGACTAATGTAGTGGATAAAAGAACATTTAACATCACATGTACGCTACTTTTGTGTTTTATCTACAAGTTCTTTCTTGAATTGTATCGTGTTTCTCACATTCTTTACCGAACAGCTAGCACTCAGAACTTTCTTTGGCCCCATGGTGGCTTTTCTAGCAGTTGCAAGCACAAAAAACGGACTATGATGAAATGTTTTGGATGAATGCGCGGAGTAATGTTCACTGAACAAGTAACACAGGCAGACCGAGTCACAAATGTATGAGCGGCCACATCCTGCGGGCAGGCAGACGCATCTGGTCCAGACGATTTCCAAGCACATGTACGAAAACGGAAAAAAATTCGCCAAAAAGAGTGGTCAAAAACTTAATTGTATGATAACCGGACCGAACAAAAACCAAGGTTCCACTGCATATCCAACAACTTCAACCAAAACAATGGCTTCTATAACATAGCTGAACCCCTTGCCAAGAAACTTCACTGTTATCCCATAACTACATACGCACCTGCAAGTTCCATGCAAGTCCTTATCAGATCCAACCTACCCAGCATTCTCCACCTGACTCCATCCTATAAATACTCGCATACCTTTCACCCAGGTAGATCCCTGTGTTGTATAGCATATCAGTATCATCCATGTGCTTTAGATAGGAGATCCCTAGGCCTGTGACTGTTTGTGTGACGTCACGGGATGCGCATGCGTACATTCGTACCTCTGCCACCCTCTCAGTCGGCGTTTGACACAGGCTAGGACAGGCAGAGGCTGGGCTCCATTTCCCATCATCACAGTCTGACAATATATCGTTACCATCCAACAAGTGTGTCTACCTTCAACCCTCGATATCTCCATTTAAGAACCCCTACGATAAATGGTGGCAGCAGAGGGCCTGTAATTCTGACAATTACAGCGATTTCTGGAGATAAATTTCGACCGAGCCTGCCATCTTGTGAGTAGGCCTGCCGAGAAGGGTAACGCCAGCCAGCTACCTCAAGCCAGCTACTCTCCCAAGCTTCTACCAGTCACTACATTATTCACTGGTCAGTCTCTTTGTATTAGTGTTTATCTGCTTATTTGCATCACTCCCGAGGGGTTGACCAGAGTTTGCAAAATAAGCCAGCTTCCAGTCTGTGGTGAGGGAGTCCAGTCCAGCCTAGTCTACTCCATCCAGTTCTTTTGCCTGCCAAGCCAGCTTCCACCCCTGCTGTGCTCATCGTGAGAAGTTATCAAGCTATTCTGTGTGAAAGGTTAAGATAAGCCAGCTAGCAACTAACCCAGGCATCTTTCCCCAGTACTCAAGTAAGCCACGTGAGTAGTCTTCATCGCTTGTGATTCAAGCTCCAAGCCATTCTGAGTGCTCTTTTTCATCCTTGTGGTGTTGTGGTATTTCGTGGGTGTATTTTAAGCTAGCCAGCTTAGAATATCTTCGCGGCAGTGTGGTTGTCCTCAGTGAGGCTTACGCCGTTCAACCCATAGGCCCAACCACCCACTCACCACGTGTCACCATTGCCCAGTCTTAGCCCTGTTAACCCACAAACCCAACCACTCTCAGTGTGTTGTGGTACTCACCCAACCTCTACCAGTGTTTTGGCGCACTACGAGGGGTTATAGCACCATATTTTAAGGACCACATAGGGGGTCAAGAGCTAGTGTGTGTTTTGCGCCAACCGTTAAAAGCCTCCTGTGTGAAGTCTATCGTCGATGTAAGCGCAATTCTACGATCACGTGTGCAGAGGACAGCAGCAAGACGACAAACAATCCTCCAACCTTCCACCATCAACCTTATTCTTCAAGTCGTTACAGCGATAATATTGTTCATAGACACATTTGCGAGTGTTGAGACATTTCTTTAGTGTTCTAGTGATTTTCTTAGTGACATTCAGTGACTCGATCAGACTCAGTGTTTGTTTGCAATAATCTTTTTATCTCCTTAATTCAGTGTTAATTTTCGTGCATTATCTTATGTCTGTTGTGTTGTGTGTCTTTTTATACACTTGAAGTAAGTACCTAGTGTTTTTCCTTGTTGTGTGTGCAACATATGAGCAGTATAGAACTTGTGTTTACACTTCAGAATCACCTAGTGTTCTCAGTGATTCAGTGGAGCAATTCAGTAATTTATTTAATTGTGTCCTGCATCACAACTCGGTGTTGTCTCAGTTATACATAATTTTTTTCATCCCAGCATTTGTGTATTCTTTTTTTTTGTTCTGTGTGTGTTGAACATTCTTGTGTTCATATTCTTTTCATTTAGACAGTGTCTAATTTGTCTTATTTCCACAGACAACTGTGCCATTATTTTGTGCAAGCAAGAAATCGTTTTTACAAAATTTTTCACACATCAAGTTTCATTGCAAGAAAATTATATTATTATTATAATCAAGGGGGAAGCGCTAAACCCGGAGGATTATACAGCGCCTGGGGGGGGGGATGTGGAAGGCATTCAGGCTTAATTCGGGGAACTGGAGCACAGATCCAATTCCCTAAATCAAGAGCCCCTCACCAACATCAAGGAACCTTCCTTGAGGGGCAAGAAAATTATAGTATTGTGTTTATGTTGATGTGTTGTGTTCTGCATCACTGTAAGTGTTCAAACTTTTTTGTTCTGTGTTTTAGCACCTATTATTTTCCATGTTTCATTGAACAAATTCACTCTTAGTGCAATTTTTAAGTTCTTTTTAGATTATTATAATCAAGGGGGAAGCGCTAAACCTGGAGGATTATACAGCGCCTGGGGGGGGATGTGGAAGGCATTCAGGCTTAATTCGGGGAAATGGAGCACGGATCCAATTCCCTAAACCAAGAGCCCCTCACAAACATCAAGGAACCTTCCTTGAGGGGTCTTCTTTTAGAGTAAATTGTTCTTTTGCTTAAGTGTTGTTTAAGTTGTAGTTAAGAGTTAAAGTGTTCAATCATTTCATTCCTTGATATATTTCTTTTCTTGTGTGTGTAATAATTTTTTATGATTACACATTGACTCATTTTGCAATAATTCTTGTGCAAATATTGTGTTGCCATTAAAGTTTTTCTTGCAGAAATTTTATGCAGTGTTGTGCAGTACTTTTTGATTAGTAATTATTTGTAATATTGCTGCAGTTTATTTCAGTGCAGTTTCATATGCTCTGTTCTGTGCATAATATTTTATTCTTTGTGTGGCATTTTATTTTATGTCAGTGAATTGTGTCCCAGTTTGTTTCATTTTTGCACAAATTTTATTGAGCCCATTTTAACATTTTTGATTGATTTATCATTTATTGTTGTAATTCCCTATTGTATTGAAAGTAAAGACAATTCACTGTGCCATTTATTCAATTTAAAGTAAAAGTTGAGCAAATCAGATTTGAGTAAAGTACAAGTTCTCTTGATTTTCAAAGTGTTGTTTGTTCAGATAAGCATTTTCTCTGTGACTGAGTTCTTTGCTTACTGTGTGACCTGACAATTTTTAATTACTTATGCAGAATAGTTAAGCATTTTTTTTCCCATTTAAGTTCACTGTGTTGTGTGTTCCTAAGTTACATTTTCTTTTGTTTCTCTAAATTCTTGTTTTACATTTTGCAAATATGTCTCAAGTCTTCTCAAGCGATGCCTCAGCACATGCTGCTAGTACAACCATTAATGCATCAGCCCAAAATTCGAATAACTCCTTATCAAACGATAGACATACTCAGACTTCTAGCCTGCGTAATTTCAGTCGTGATCCGTATGATGCTATGCCATTGTTCAATGGTAACCCAGACAACCTTGAAGGTTGGTTTACTGCTGTTAGAGCCAGAGCTAATGCTTCAGTTGATGGTCTTCCATCTGAGAGTTGTTTAATCAGTATCGGAAAGGAGAGTCTAGCCCGTTCTCCAGCAGCTTCACATGTATTCAACTTAATTCGTATGAAGGACTTTCAAGATCTAACCAGGTGGCAAGATTATGAACAGTTAATTCGTAACTATCTTGAACCGGTGCGAGAAACCGATCCGTTTGTCGTTCTCAAAGAATTAGTTTGCACAGCTCCGAGACCAGAAGAGTCATTAGATGAGTTTGCTCTTCGTCTTAATAACCTAATGTCCTCATTCGTTAAAGCAGGTCAAAATTCCAAGTACCTTAAAGATAACGATAAACCAACCCTTGATGGGTTTGCCAAATTAGCCGCATTTGGAGTTATTAAACAACTAATGCCACCGACATCTATGTATGTGTACAATTCAAGTCCGCTAGATGCTACTATGGGACCGCTCGCAGCTCTCATCCATGTATGAAATTTGTGTCCCGAGGGAACCTTCCCTTATCGTAAGTCTATGCCAACCACTTTGTCTACTCCTGTACCTCCTCTAGTTTGTGCTACTACCAAAACTCCCAACCTTAATCACTCGCATCCATCATCCAAAGCTAGTGTTAAGAACCATCATTCCCGTAGCACCCGTAGTATGTACAGTATCCACAGTCAAAGAACTTGCTACAATTGTGGTTACCGTGGCCATGTTGCTATTAATTGTCATGATAGTCACCCTAAGAAGCGTCGTACTGATGATGAGTACCAGTCAGATCTTCCCTACTGTACTTATCATAGAATTCATGGACATGACACATCTGACTGCAATGCTCTCTACAACCTGCAGTACTCTAGATCTTTCCGTGGCCGTTCCAACCTCAGAGCCAGGAGAGGAAACAGACGTCGTGGTTCACAAACTAACCAGAACCAGGCTCATTCTTCCAATTCGGGGGAAACCAAGCGCCCAAGTCTACTCGTCCAGTCGTGACAGTAGTAGGTGATAACGAGTACACCATCCCAGTCCAAAATTCCTATGGAGCATTAGCCAGCCTTGAGAATGACAACCCTGCTGTTGATGTTGCTTCACGCGTCTCTGACGTAGAGGAATTTGGGGATGAAGTAGAAAATGCCTTCTCCGATGACAACCCACCTTTCTGTTTGCATGTAACTCCTAACGAAACGATTGGTCCTTTAGTACAAGCTTCTGTCCATAATGCGCCCGTTCATGTGTTCATGGACTCTGGTGCGCAAGTTAATATCATCAGGTCTAGCTTGTTTAAAGAGAAGCAGTTACGACGTGTCCTCCTCGTTGAACCAACTACTGTAACCTCCCTTAGTGGAGTAGCTGGTTCTCTTCTGCGAGTCCAAGGGCAGACTTCGCTCGCCTTTACTATCCAAGGCTGAGACTTTACTGCTGCTTTTCTTGTTGTTGACCAGATTACTTTCCCTGGTGACCTTCTACTGGGATTTGCTTCCATGCGAGACTTACGCATTGTGCTCGACCCGTACCGATGGCATGCCCAAATTGACGACTTGATCATTCCATTTTGGGGTTACCAGCTTGGATCAGAAATCTGTCATACTGCTACAGAGTATGATGTACGGATTAAGTCCTTACAAGCCAATGCATTCTCCAGTAGCATACCCAAGCGGTCAGGCACTGGTAACTCTGTCACTCCCATCTGTGTTCCACCTACACCTTCAGATATGCAAGACAGTGTATTGCCTCAAGTGTCCGAGGACGCTCAGACTGCTTTGAGTGCTCTGCCTATCCCTGCAATGTCTGCTAGTCCAAGTAGTAGTTTCTCCACAGGGGATGCCTTGTCGGAAAACGATTACTTGAAACTAGTAATGCCATCTCTTGTTGATGTCACATGCCGTCTGCAGAAAGACGTCTCTGTTGCGGCTAGTGCTCTCACTAGAGTGTCTGTTATTGTTCCTAATGTTCCAGATGGTGATAACGTCCTAGTTGACAGTGATTCCTGCAAGGTCAAGGGTTTATTTGTTGAACCTTCCTTACACGTTGTATGAGACAGTAAGATCCACTTACTCCTTGCTAACACTTCGGGTCACAGTGTTTGTCTCAGAGCAAATACCAACCTCGTTGACCTAGTTCACTATCCTTACCCTGTTCAAGTACAGGATGACGTGCCACCTGACCAGTGGGTCGCTGCTATTTCAACAGTGGAGACCTCATCCACTCCGCTGGATCAATCCATTCCACCAGTTGAGGAGAAAGACTTAGCTCCCACCGACTTCCCAGACAAAGTCAAGCGTTTGTTGACTTTGTTGAACAAACGTCGTAATGCCATTGCCTTACCAGGTGAGAAGATGGGTATAACGAACTTATTGTCCCATCGTATTCCACTTGAACCTGGTACTAGACCTATCTATATACCTGCGTACAGAATGCCTCATTCCCAAGTTGCTGTCGCAGAGGAACTGATCAATCAAATGCTCAATGATGGAGTTATTGCACATAGCAATTCACCCTGGAATGTGCCCTTGATCCTGGTGCCTAAGAAGGACGGTACTTGGCGCCCGGTGATTGACTTTAGGAAGTTAAATGCGAAAACCATTCCAGATCGTTTCCCACTTCCTGTACTAGGTGACCTTTTACGCAATATCGGAGATAACAAAGTCTTCTCGACCCTGGACTTGTTACAAGGGTTTTGTCAAGTCCCTCTTCACGAGAACAGCCGAGAGTTAACTGCATTCTCCACTCCCACAGGTCATTATCATTTCCTACGAATGGCTTTCGGATTACGATCGTCACCTATCACGTTCTCTAGACTCATGACCAACATCTTTAGAGGTCTTATAGGTAAAGCACTTATGGTGTACTTAGACGACGTAATCGTCATGTCCGAAGATGTGGATACACACCTGAAAAGACTTGATATAGTACTTGGCATGCTTGAAGAAGCCAATTTAAATTTCAAACTGTCCAAATGTCAATTTTTCAGATCAGAAATTAAGTTTCTGGGTCACGTAGTCACTCCTAGAGGGGTTACGATTGCTCAAAGTAAAGTAACGGCAGTACTAAATTTTCCAACTCCCAAAACTGCTGATGCTGTAAGATCCTTTGTGGGTCTAGCAGGTTTCTACAGATCTTTCATTGCAAATTTTTCTTCAATAGCAGCTCCGTTAACTGAAGTGCTTAAGAAAGATGCTCCTTTCGTTTGGACCTTCCGTCAAGAAAGAGCATTCCAAACTCTAAAAGAAAAGTTAACATCTGCTCCTATTTTGAAATTCCCAGATTTTTCTAAGCCTTTCTATCTAACAACTGATGCTAGTTCTATTGGCATAGGTGCCGTACTAGCTCAGAAGACTGATGGCAAGTACAACGCAGTTGCATTTGCTAGCCGAGTCCTTACGAAGGCTGAACATAATTACACAGTAACGGAGCAAGAAGGTTTAGCAATAGTATGGTCTTTAAAGCACTTCCGAGACATTATTTACCAGTACCCTGTTCATGTCTTGACAGACCATGCACCACTGATACCTTTATTCCAGAACAAACAACCTACTGGAAGGTTAGCCAGATGGACCTTGACTATCCAAGAGTTCAATCCCACTTTTGAACATTTACCTGGCAAGTCGAATGTAGTCGCAGATGCTTTATCGCGACACGTTAGTGTAGTTACGGCAGATCCTCCATTTACTGTCGAGGATGTCAAAAATGCCCAAAGAACAGATCCAATGTGGTCTGGTGTGATTCGATTCCTGCTCCAGGAAGATCTTATTCTTACTGTGAAGCCACCAGCACCCATTAGTGACTTTTTAATGAGCCAAGAATTACTGTATCGAACAGCCGAGTTGGGTACTCCAAGTAGAAGAGTTTACCAGTTAGTAATTCCACAGTCACTAGTGAACGTAGCTCTACAGCTAGTTCATGATGCACCAGGTGTTGCACACCCTGGTATGGATCGTTCTGTGAAACAAGCCAGAATGAAATACTTTTGGCCACGTATGGCAACTGACATTTCCGAGTATGTTAAGAAATGTAGTGTCTGTATGCAACATAAAGGGAATGTCAATGGTCCTAATCCAATCCAAGTGTACCCAACCACTAGCGAACCATGGGAAAGAGTTGCCCTTGACTTGTTAACCAATTTTAAATGTTCCCTCCAAGGCAACAAACATCTGTGTGTTATGGTAGACCATTTCACCAGATATTGTGAGTTAGTTCCTATTGCAGATAAGACTGCAGAGACAGTAGCTAAAGAGTTTAAAGAACGCATTATCTGCAGACATACCACCCCAAAGTCCTTATTAACAGATAATGGAGGTGAATTCTGTAATGAGATTCTTGAAAATTTGTGTACTTTATACAAGATCTCTAAATCCACCATTGTTCCTCCTCATCCTGCCAGCAATGGGTTAGCCGAACGAACCAATAAGAAAGTACTTGATGTCCTGAGAGCCACTATCAACCCCAATAGTGAAACTTGGGATGAAGTCATACCAGATGTCCAATGTGCCATAAATTCTGCTTACAATGCTTCCATAGGTGATACTCCACATTATGCATTGTATGGTGTAGACAAGTGTTTACCCTACGAGTTGTTATATTCCACTCCGAAACCTAATTACAACCCTGATGATTTCATAGCAACTCGTACCAGCATGGCTCAAAGTGTTTTTAGAAGAATCCGTGAAACACTTCATAAATCAACAGCAGAATTTACTAGAGTAACTAATAGCCGTGCTAAGCCATCAAAAGTCAAAGTAGGTTCGAGAGTAATGCCGACAAATTTCAACAAAACATCCGCAATGCCTAAGCTCGATCAAAAGTTTGTCAGACCTTATCGAGTTGTAGAACATATCTCTGGTAATAAGTACAGTGGACCCCCGCATACAGTTGGCCTTGCATAATGTTAAATCTGCATACCGATACATTGTATCGCTAAGATTTTGCCTCGCATACCGCTAAAAAACCCGCTCAACGCTGTTCGTCCGAGACGCGTCTAATGTGCGGCCTTAGCCAGCCTCACATGTTCCGCCGGTGGCATTGTTTACCAGCCAGCCTCCGCGGTAACATCCAAGCATACAATCGGAACATTTCGTATTATTACAGTGTTTTTGGTGATTTTATCTGCAAAATAAGTGACCATGGGCCCCAAGAAAGCTTCTAGTGCCAACCCTACAGGAATAAGGGTGAGAATTACTATAGAGATGAAGAAAGAGATCATTGATAAGTATGAAAGTGGAGTGCGTGTCTCCGAGCTGGCCAGGTTGTATAGTAAACCCCAGTCAACCATCGCTACTATTGTGGGCAACAAAAAGGCAATCAAGGAAGCTGTTCTTGCCAAAGGTTCAACTGTGTTTTCGAAACAGAGATTGCAAGTGATGGAAGATGTTGAGACTCTTATTGGTGTGGATAAATGAAAAACAGATAACAGGAGATAGCATCTCTCAAGTGATCATAAGGCTAGGAAGTTGCATCAGGATTTAATTAAAAAAATGCCTGCAACTAGTGATGATGTGAGTGAATTTAAGGCCAGCAAAGGTTGGTTTGAGAGATTTAAGAAGCGTAGTGGCATACATAGTGTGATAAGGCATGGTGAGGCTGCCAGTTCGGACCACAAAGCAGCTGAAAAATATGTGCAGGAATTCAAGGAGTACATCGACAGTGAAGGACTGAAACCTGAACAAGTGTTTAATTGTGATGAAACAGGCCTGTTTTGGAAGAAAATGCCAAGCAGGACCTACATTACTCAGGAGGAAAAGGCACTCCCAGGACATAAGCCTATGAAAGACAGGCTTACTCTGTTGATGTGTTCCAATGCTAGTGGTGATTGCAAAGTGAAGCCTTTATTAATGTATCACTCAGAAACTCCCACAGCGTTCAGGCAAAAGAATATCCTCAAGGCTAATTTGTGTGTGCTGTGGAGGGCAAACAGTAAGGCATGGGTCACTAGGGACTTTTTCTATGACTGGTTACACCATGCATTTGCCCCCAATGTGAAAGATTACCTAACTGAAAAGAAATTAGACCTTAAGTGCCTCCTGGTGTTAGACAATGCCCCTGGTCATCCTACAGACGTGGCAGAGCGACTTTATGGAGACATGAAGTTCATTAAGGTGAAGTTTTTGCCTCCTAATACCACTCCTCTCCTGCAGCCCATGGACCAGCAGGTTATTGCAAACTTCAAAAAACTGTACACAAAAGCTCTGTTTGAAAGGTGCTTTGTAGTGACCTCAGAAACTCAACTGACTCTAAGAGAGTTTTGGAGAGAGCACTTTAATATCCTCAATTGTGTAAACCTTATAGGTAAGGCTTGGGAGGGAGTGACTAAGAGGACCTTGTACTCTGCTTGGAAGAAACTGTGGCCAGAATGTGTAGACAAAAGGCATTTTGAAGGATTTGAGGCTAACCCTGAGAGGAGTATGCCAGTTGAGGAATCAATTGTGGCATTGGGGAAGTCCTTGGGGTTGGAGGTTAGTGGGGATGATGTGGAAGAGTTGGTGGAGGAGGACAATGAAGAACCAACCACTGATGAGCTGCTAGATCAACTTCAACAGCAAGAGGCCAGACCTGAGGAAACTGGTTCGGAGGAGGGGAGAGAGAAATTGAAGAAGTTGCCTACTACAAAGATTAAGGAAATCTGTGCAATGTGGCTGAAAGTGCAAACCTTTATGGATGAAAATCACCCCTCACACAGCTATTGCAAGCTGTGCTGGTGACTATTACACTGACAATGTTGTGAAACACTTTAAGGAAGTCATAAAGGATCGAGAGGTACAGGCCACTATGAACAGATATGTTGTGCGACAGAAGTCCAGTGACTCTGAAGCTGGCCCTAGTGGCATTAAAAGAAGAAGGGAAGTAACCCCAGAAAAGAACTTGACACCTCAAGTCTTAATGGAAGGGGATTCCCCTTCTAAACATTAAGACACTCTCCTCCTCCCATCCCATCAATCATCACCAGATCTTCAATAAAGGTAAGTGTCATGTAATTGTGCATGCCTTTTTCAGTTTGTGTGCATTAAAATTAATATTTCATGTGGTAAAAATGTTTTTTTTTTTTCATACTTTGGGGTGTCTTGCAGGGATTAATTTGATTTCCATTATTTCTTATGGGGAAAATTCATCCGCATAACGATAATTTCGCATAACAATGAGTTCTCAGGAACGGATTAATATCGTTATGCGGGGGTCCACTGTATAAGGTTAGAGAAATTAGTATTGGTAAGTACAAAGAATCGCATTTAGATCATATGAAATTAGTATGCAATGTTTATGATATTGCTACCCAGACTAATGTGACAGATGCTGAAAATCCTCTTGACTCTGTACCCTCTACCTCAGATACTCAGATAACCAACCTGAATGTCGTTACTCCTTGCATACTCGACAAGTAATGAGAAACCCACAAGTATCTTTTGTAGATACTCGTTCAAATCTCCCTCAGTCAAGGCATGTGTTAGCCATTGCAGAGGAATTTGATCCTCCCAGAGATGATAACCATTCTGCATATGTAAACCTCACCCTCGCAGAATTGGGTTTAAATGTACATAGTCTGTATAACTAGATGTCCGAGATGAAGTAAATTGTCAACTGTTTGTTATTAAGTGAGTAGTTTTTCAGAAATCTTTTTTTCGTATTCACATTCCCTCCGTATTCTGAGAATTTGACAGTAATAGTCTGAGTGCACCAGATACCTTCGCTGTTAATTTCACCTTGTATATATGTATATATTTATTCTTCCTCAGAATCCGTAGAGTGCATGAATACAGATCGATCGATCAATTCCATCCATATTGTACAATGATTTGTTCTTATAGTTTGTAATGCATTACGTTAAAAGTGATTTACGTAATGGGTGTTAACGTAAACTCATTTTGTTAACATCCATTCTGATACCATCCATTAGTTCTAAGTTATATATGAATTTGTTATTGTATAGAATCAGCCCAGAACCGCCTGCCTGTTCAGCCTATAGATAGTAGTGTATGTCGAGATGACATACGTAACATGACCGAGCTGTCAACATAGTTGCTGATCCCTGTGTTGTATAGCATATCAGTATCATCCATGTGCTTTAGATAGGAGATCCCTAGGCCTGTGACTGTTTGTGTGACGTCACGGGATGCGCATGTGTACGTTTGTACCTCTGCCACCCTCTCAGTCGGCGTTTGACACAGGCTAGGACAGGCAGAGGCTGGGCTCCATTTCCCATCATCACAGTCTGACAATATATCGTTACCATCCAACAAGTGTGTCTACCTTCAACCCCCGATATCTCCAATTAAGAATCCCTGCGATATGTGTGTGTGAGAGAGAGCGAGAGAGAGACAGAGAGACAGACAGAGAGACAGATAGACAGAGATACAGACAGACACAGCCAAAGTCACTCAGTCAGCCAGTCACATACCTATCCAGCCACACACCCAACCACCCAGCCAGCCAAATACATATTACACATAAATAACAAAAAAAAAAAAAAAGGCACAATACCACGACTGGAACAATACACAAATAACCCGCACATAGAAGAGGGGGTCCAATTTGGCTTTGGTCCAAGTCGGACTGAAACACTGACATAAGCTCCTCTCTTCTATGTGTAGACAGCCTGTACTGTCTGCATAGACCGCCTATGCTGTCTGCCAGCTGAGTTCATATTTCGCGCCATGCTCGTGCTGCCACCTATAGGCCTATGCCACTTCAGTATGCCCAGACCTGCCTGCCTCTCACTCTGGCAGCTCCCTTCACTGAGTCAACAAGGTTTACTCCTCTCTCCCTCATGGGCATGACCCTCCAGGGCCATGGGCACTTAACACACTGCCTGTGTACCCCATGACATTTCAAATAAAGCAAGAAGCCTCCGAAGCCTTATCATTGCTCCCCGCCCTGCAACAACGTGACAACACACATTTTACATGTGTGGGTTGTGTATGTATTACACATTCCAGAATCATTTCTCTTTACTTAGGGCACAGGCTATAGGACATTTTGGTAGGATGACACTACCAGTCGTATCAAAAATGAAAGGATGTTGCACAAATGTTATGCATGGGTTATTATCGAGGCTTCTGATATTTCCTCGACCACTTGTGGCCATATCCATCTCAAAGCCACTAAACTTGGGGTCAATATCACTCTCCTCTTAAAAGGGGAGTGTTAATACGACACAACATCGGTGAATCCCCGTTTTTTTTTTTTTTTAGTTTGTTTTTTTACACAGGGTTTGACAAGGTTAAGGATCCCTAGTTTTATTGACAAGCTATTTACAGGTTAAGGGTTCCTAACTTTATTGACAAGCTAAGAGCTGTTACCTACATCAGCTCATTTGAAAGCATTTTTATTGTTATGAGACATACAAGTTAGAGCCATCTGTGGGCCAGCATTTTCATTTGATCAACTGACGTTATCTCGTTGACATCATTATGCTGTACGAATGTGTTCCATACTCGAGTCATCCTGGGTATATATGATCTCAGATGGAGTGATGTTCTGGAGAAGGGTACAGCCAGAGTGAAGTTGCTGCTTTCTGCCCGTCTTGTGGCATAAAAGCTTGTTTCACGCTGTCCTCAAAGTGGATCCAAGTGTGGCACTTTGACAATATTGGCCTTGTACATAACAGTAAGGCCACACACATCTCTCCTGTGTTGAAGGCTCTGCTGAAATGACAGATCTATCCAGGATGGGTCCAGGCGAGAGATGAGACGTCTTGCTCTGTTCTCCACTCTGTCAAGCAGTCGCAGATGAGAGGGGGGTCTGTTTGCTCTAGCTGGCGCTCGATTGAACTGGTGCTCCCACAAGGTACTAAGTGGTCCCAGATTTTTTTTTTAATACTCAACACACCGTGTGGTAAGACCCATTCTATGCTGACCAGACATCTCGAGCCAATCGTGCCGAATTTGGAGGTAATAAAAATAAAATGTTGATCTACGTTTGGAGCACTAGCAGTAACAATGAAGATCTATGTTTGGACAGTTAAGGGGTAAAGTGTCCAGACCCCTGATCTGATGTGTCCACAGTGTCCAAAAATCCCCCCCCCCCCCAAAAAAAAAAAAAATTATCATGAAAGGGTAGAGAATCTTTTTCTGAAGATAATAAAACAAAGCACAAAATTTGCTTGTACAAGTTAGTTGCGTCAGCTATATTTATGCATTGGTAGTTTCATCCACTTTGAGCCCCGTCTTAGGCCAATTACATCATTCCAGTTGACCAAATTCTTAAGCTATTTCTCTAGTATAGCTTCCATTTCATCAATTGTGCACAAGAAACTGCCCAATCAACAATTTCAGCTACCCAACATAGTGATCAGAAATTAGGTAATTTGGATAATTTCATATGAATTTAAAATTATGCCTATTTCAAAATAGGGTCCAGAATAAATAATGCAGGCAATTGTGGCACTTAAATACATTCCCTCTGTTCATTAGTTATGTTCCCAGGCTTAACACATGAATTCCATTTTGAATTTTTATTCACAAGAAAAAAAATAGATTTACTCTCATGAGTTATTGTAATAATTGTACAAGTAATATCAGCACATTTGTGAACACATACAAGACCAACCAGTTGAACGCACACTGGATGAGTGACGTGATCTGTTTACTCCGGAACATCAACCAAAATCGAATATTTCCGCTACTTGGAGCTCAATTTCAAGCTACGGTGGACCCTCGGTTATTGGCTGTTCCGGATATCGGCCATTTTGACCGAAATTCTATTCCGGTTTCTTGCCGTCGTTTCAAAGATCGGCCATATTGGACACGTAATAATAATTACTCTAGGGCATGTCTGTCTTACTTTAGGTTAATATAGACATTTTCATTAATCCATCTATGATATTTTCTTCAAAATTATATAAGAAACACATTACATAGTACAGTGGATCCCCACATTTCGGCAGCAGTGACTTTCGTGAAATCCAACTTTCGGCAACTTTTTTTCATCAAAATACAGCCTTGCGTTTCATGATTGGCCTCGTTATTCGTCCATCGTATGGGACGCATCCGTGCAGCAGGGAGTGGCCGGGTGACCATCACCCCAGGGGTTCATACATTTCAAAATATGTATCCATTGTTTTTTGTGCTTGCAACTGCTAAATAAGCCACCATGGGCCCAAAGAAAGCTCACAGTGCCAGCCCTTTGGTAAAGAAGGAAAGAAATACAATAGAATTCAAGAAAAAACTTGTAGCAAAGTACCAAAGTGGAGGAGGAAGATAGAGGGAAGAATGTGCCCTCTTCAGTGATTCGGTGATTCTACAATACGTACGTACGATACTAAAGCAGCAGGTATTGATAAAGGCTATAGCGCCAGCCAGTGATAAAGTGTAGCATTAACAGTGTATCAAGTAAGTTAAGTGATAGAAAAGCGACACGAAAGTAACTCTAATGTTATTGGAGGTGTAAAGGGCCACTGAACATATGCTGCCATGCTATCTTCCACCACCCTAAACCTCTGCCAGCATCTCCTCCATCAAACTAATTACACTAACATCTCCAGGGTAAGTGAAAATATTTGTTATTTATGAAGTGTAAATATCTTATTTATAAATTACATACATTGTTTGTGTGAATAGTGGTGGTGGCTTCTGCTTCAGCCTCCACCACTACTAATATGTACGGCTTCTCTCAGTGACCCTTTTAAACCCAACACCATCACCACTTGTGATATATGGAATAACATTTTATTAATTCTAGAGTATATATCATGTTTCTGTTATTAATATTGCTTATTATGTCATATTAGATGAATTGTGATAGAAAAATAAGCCGCAGAGATGATATTAGCGTCTTAATGAAGCATAATAAACTGACCTCCCTCTCATCTCCTACCTGTCTGCCATACACCAACAAGTCTTCTTTAAGGTAAGTGTGATGTTAAATGTTCATTCATCCATTTTGTTAGTGCTTTATATTTATTTGTCACTGTTTTCTGTATGTAAATATATATTTAATCTTAAAAAAAAAAAAAATTTCCCATATTTCTTATGGGGACAATGGCTTTGCTATTTGTGAATTATGCCATTCAGCAGACTCTCTGGAACGGATTAATCACGAAACTCGGGGGTCCACTATATGTAAACCATGCAATGTTCATATGCAATGTATTTTTTCTTTTTTTTTCCAACAAGTCGGCCGTCTCCCACCAAGGCAGGGTGACCCAAAAAAGAAAGAAAATCCCCAAAAAGAAAATACTTTCATCATCATTCAACACTTTCACCACACTCGCACATTATCACTGTTTTTGCAGAGGTGCTCAGAATACAACAGTTTAGAAGCATACATATATAAAGATACACAACATATCCCTCCAAACTGCCAATATCCCAAACCCCTCCTTTAAAGTGCAGGCATTGTACTTCCCATTTCAAGGACTTCAAAATCATATAAAAAATAGATTACACAGCATATAGCATATAAACATGCAATGTTTATATGCTATCGAGTGGTGAGTACCAGCGAATCAGGGAAGGAGGGAGGGAGGAGGGTAAACATTACGCTTTCTCTGATCCAGAATTAGAGAAAACTGTGAATCTGGAGTCTGTTCCAGTCACCGCCCTTCATAAGCATTTATTTACAATTCTCGGCATGAATTATTTGTTATGATGGCATCTTAAGGTAGTTATTAGAAACGATTAAACTCAGTGAACATGGTATGTTGATGTAATAATATGATTGTATAGTATAACAATATGTGTAGTGTAGCCCAGGAGGGGTTACATACATGTATGTGTACCTACATCTACCAGCTACCTACACTGAATTCCTACAAATAAATACTACTCACCTCTAGCCCTACATAAGGACTACAAATATTTTAAGGTAAGTAATGTATGTACTGTGGAAGTAAAAGACAAAGAAGGGAAGTAACCCTAGGTAGGGCTTTGATACCTAAGTCCTTATGGAGAGGGATTCCCAACTCCCTCTCTCCTGTAATGTTCATTTATCATTAAATTTGTGCTTTATATTTATTTTTCATTGTTTTGTGTATGTAAAACTATAGTTATTCTCTATAAAGTGTATTTTTTTCTTAATACTTTTGGGTGTCTTAAACAGATTAATTGGATTTACATGATTTCTTGCGGGAAATATTTCAATTTTCGGCCTTTTCAGATTTAGGCCGACCTTCTGGAATGGATTACGGCCAATAACCGAGGGTCCACTATACTTCCATTCCTGAAACCAATCAAAATCATCTCTATGTCTGTAATATCTCTTCCATTCTATCACATGATACCAATAAACTCCAAATACAACCATAAAAGCATCCAAAAATACACCACAAAGTCACTATTTTAAACCAAAAACACAGTCATGGGTTTTTTCTCCATTATGCACTGCATGGGGCTTTTTTTTTTTATATGGTGCACACTCACCACACAAGACACATTCTCTCATATTTAGGCCCAAATTTACCGCTCATTGCTTATGTGACTGAGCTGAGCTCATGACATAATTCTATGGCATGGACAGACTTCAATCCTGTAAAATTATGGCAAAGACAGAGAAGGGGTTAAAGGATAATGAAGACAGATATCCAGAGAAAATGTTGGCAGAGTTCAATACCCGGATCCAACGGAGGAAGATGACAGATGAAAATGAGGAAGAACCTGAAGAAAAAAAGTTAACATGGCAACAATAATATGAACAGTTCCACAATGCTTCTAAACTAGCAGACTTTTCCACTGAAGAGGACCCTGACAAATGCAGAAACCCTGCTCTGACACAGGGTTCGAAGTATAAAACGTTGAAGGTAAAAAGAGACTAGAGATGCATTACAGAATTTCTTACTATTCCACTACAACCATCAACATCAGTGCCAGAGCATTAGCTATCTACCTCAGCTAACAATTCATAACCATCCACCTCAGCTAACCATCCACAACCTTCCACTTCATGCTAGTTGGGCCACACAATCCCTTTCTACCCATTTCAAAATCAATGACATACACCAGCAACCAGAATTTAATCCTTTTCCTGACTGAGCCGTAGTACTACGCCATGAGCTCAGCTCACTCAGGTAAGCTGCGAGTGGAAAATCTGGGCCAAGATATGAGAAGATGGGTCTAGGTTTCAAGTGTGCACCATATAAAAAACCTGCAGCACGCAAAGCATAAAGAGAAAAAACTGACCGTGTTTTTAGTTTAAAACAGCAATTTGCGGTGTATTTCTGTTGGTTTTTATAACTGTATTCTCGTTTCTTGGTCTCAAATCACAGAATGGAAGACACATTACAGAAATAGAGATGATTTTGATTGGTTTCAGGATTGAAAGAAATTTGAAAGTGAGCTCAAAGTAGTGGAAACGTTCGATTTTTGCTGATATTCAAGAGTAAACAAGTCATATTACTCACACAATACACATCTAACTGGTGGATCTAATATGCATTCACTAATGTGCTGATATTACACAATTATTACAATACTGCATAACAATAAATCTTCCATTTTCATGTGTGAATAAAAAATCAAAATGGAATTATGTGTAAAGCCTGGGAACATAACTAATGAACAGAGGAAATGTTATTTTAGTGCCAGGAATGCCTGCATTATTTATTTTGGACCTTATATTGAAATTAGAATATTTTGAACTTTGTATGAAATTAGCCTAATGGGAGGGGGATGGTATTACAATTTGTGTATCCCTATTATTCACATGTGTTTTCAGTTCATTTTTTGACAATTTTTTTATTAGATGCCATTTTCAAGAACATCACTACCAACTTAACCCTGTAACTGTCAAAGAACTGATCAACTCATCCCCACTAGCAATCCAATTAAAAAAAAAAAGTAAAAAACAAAAAGGTTAATTTTCTAGTTTTTTTTTTTCCCAACAAGTCGGCCGTCTCCCACCGAGGCAGGGTGGCCCAAAAATAAAGAAAATCCCCCCAAAAATATTTTCATCATCATTCAACACTTTCACCTCACTCACATACAATCACTTTTTGCAGAGGTGCCCAGAATACAACAGTTTAGAAGTACAGGTCTCCCTAAACATTCGCATTTTCAACTTTCGCGGGCTTCACACATTCGCGAATTCCCAACCGCCAGATTCCCAGCCGCCAAATCTTATTTAAGTTTACCGCCAGGAGTCCTTACTACCCTCCCTCCGACCCCTGCAACTGGCAGCCAGCCCTCCCACCACTGTGTGGCGAGTGTTTTGTTCGTTTATTATTTGCTATTAAACTACAGTATAAATAATGTCAACCCATCCATGACTGCATATTAGAATGGCTATTCAGACAGGTATTGGAAGGCGACATCATGTGTTTACTCTTGAACACAGCAAAGAATCAAACATTTCTGCTACTGCTAATAATAATAATAATAATAAATACGATAGAATTGAAGAAGGAAATTGTACAAAAATACGAGGGTTGAAGCAGTGGTGGAGGAAGTGGTTGACGCATCGTCACTGTGGCTTTGTTTATGCTGGAGTGAGTATTAGTCTCAGTGCTCTTCCAAACATTTCACAATAATTCATTGTATTTGGTGCTTGTAGATTGAGTGCGACTAGAGTGGTTGAGGCAGTGGTTGAGGCAGTGGTTGAGGCAGTGGTTGAGGCAGTGGTTGAGGCAGTGGTAGAGGCAGTGGTAGAGGCAGTGGTAGAGGCAGTGGTAGAGGCAGTGGTAGAGGCAGTGGTAGAGGCAGTGGTAGAGGCAGTGATATTTACTAACATATATGTTATAAATAATAATAGTACATTATGAATAACATTTATTATTATTATAAATGTTATTAATATTAACATGTACTATTATTATTTATAACATATATGTTAGTAAATACCACTGCCTCACCCACTGCCTCACCCACTGCCTCACCCACTGCCTCACCCACTGCCTCAACCACTGCCTCAACCACTCCAGTCACACTCAATCTACAAGCACCAAATACAATGAATTATTGTGAAATGTTTGGAAGAGCATGGAGACTAATTCTCACTCCAGCATAAACAAAGCCACAGTGACGCTGCGTCAACCACTTCCTCCACCACTGCTTCAACCCTCGTATTTTTGTACAATTTCCTTCTTCAATTCTATCTTATTTATTATTATTATTATATTATTATTATTATTGTTATTATTATTAGCAGTAGCTGTAGCACAAATGTTTGATTCTTTGCTGTGCTCAAGAGTAAACACATGATGTCGCCTTCCAATACCTGTCCGAATAGCCATTCCAATATGCAGTCATGGATGGGTTGACATTATTTATACTGTAGTTTAATAGCAAATAATGAACAAACAAAACACTCGCCACACTGAGTGGTGGGAGGGCTGGCTGCCAGTTGTGGGGGGTCAGAGGGAGGGTAGTAGGGACTCGCAGTGGTGGAGGCAGTGGTATTTAATAACATACATGTTATTAAGCCATAACGTATATATTTAGTACAATTTACGACGTTTTCATGTATTTTATGATTGTTCATGGTTCGACAAGTTAAGGAAGCAGTATTGTATTATATTTCCCTACAATATATTGGGGCACCAAACATTCGCGATTTTTCAACATTCGCGAGGCTCTTGATCCCCTAACCCTTGTGAATGTTGAGGGAGACCTGTATATACGTATAAAAATACACAATATATCCCTCCAAATTGCAAATGCAGAAATCTCTCAGATAACCCATTTTTTCCTAATTTATTTTTAATTTAATGTAGTTTTTGTTCTGATATTTACAATTGAGAGTAGGGCTTGAGATTCCATAGCCACTGGTTGTTCTGACACAAATATTAGATACAGAAATAGTAATGAAACACACACACACATTGACACACTGACAATTGACTATGTTCACCTGCCTTGGTCACATACTGTCTACAAATATATATAAATAATTTATAGGTCCAAACAATGTTTTTACAAGTGCTTAAGTGTATGAGACTCTTAAGCACAGTGTCAGACAGAGTGGCAGCCTGCACTGCTGATGGTACACTGCACCATCAACACTGCCCCCAGTGAACCTTGGCATATGTTTTCTATTTCCTTCCCCTCCCCCCTCACTGTTCCAAATACATGATTATTGTTCACACACAGGAAATCAGTGAGCACAGGGCTTGTATACTAGTTGTCTGTGAACAGTGTATGGCCCTTGTCAAGGTATGGTTCCCATCATCTTATGAACACCACAAGAAATGTGCAACATCCACCTGTAATAATGTTGGTAGAATTATCGACAATATGTAGAGTAATAGGACACAAGTACAACTAATGTGACATTTTATCAAAGCACCACAAACCAGCCAATGCAGGGGTTTACACTATACGTGTACCTGTGGAGGCTGCGACAAGATTTATGTAGGTGAAACAGCAAGAAACCTCGACACCCACCTCAATGAACACATTTACGCATGTAGGAACGATAACTTGAACAACGCCTGTGTACAACACCGAAATTCCACCAATCATCTCGTGAAATTCAAGGACGCCCAATTAGTGATCAAAGAAACTAATTTCCGCAGACGCAAGTGCCTTGAATCAGCACTAATCGCTGTTTTGAATACAATTAAACAAAACAAAGGCAGCTTCACCATCTCTGAAGTCTTAGCAAGAATCCTTAGCAAGAACAGTAAACCCTGCCGTCACAGTCTTTCCTGTTAATGCTACACAAAGCACATTACAGAGAATGAACACTGAAACAGGCCTTCTCTATCCAGTCTCCAATAGAAATATTTGTCTAACCTATTTTTATGTTACCCAAGTAATAGCTTTTATATCCTTTTACTCATGTGCGAGTTAATTGTTCTACCATATTGTATTACTACTACTAGTATTGCACCTCACTCTGAGCCTATATATACCCTCTGTGACCATGTACTGTTTGTAACGGCTTGACAAAGCTCCTGGAGAGCGAAACGTTGCCACAATAAAATGTCACATTAGTTGCACTTGTGTCTTTTTACTTTACAACACCCACCTGGCACTGTTCAGTGTATTCCTCCAAGTGTAGACAGTGACTTCTAATACCAGGCATCCCTTGAACAGAATCAAGGACTCATCAACAACAAGGTTCCTAAAGGGATAAAAGTAGGCACTGAATTTTTGTTTCAGGTACATAAACACTTTCTGGATTTCGTATAGCAGGTCAATTCTGTTGGGTGTATTCCAGTCTGAGAAGTGCAACATTCATAGCAAGTGTGACTCTTTTGCAAGGGAGGTGGTCATGGAAGATTGGCGTACTGATGAAGTACTCTGTGCACCAGTACTGTGCTATACTGTGCTTGTAGATATGAGGCATAAGCATGATGATGGCAAGGAAATAATACATTTCAGCTACAGCTGTCTTTCCACCTGTGTAGTTTTACAATTCTGCAAAATGTGTTGGCCATTACAGAGCAGTAATACTGGGTTGTCTAGCTGACAATCAGGTTCATAAGCAACTTATTAAAATACAATTGCAAGTACAGTAGACCATCGATTAACATGGGTTCCTTTAAAATGTTTTCTCCATTAAACTACTGTCAAACTGTGGCAAATTTTCATCTTACACTTTATAAAATTTGACTTGAACAGTTCTGCTTCTCGGAAGGGAAAAAATTTCAGCGCTGCAGTGCTAGGCAGTCTGCCTGTGGGTCAGGCAGCATTGCCTGTGAATTGCATTTTGATCTTTTCATTACCATATATTACAACTGCCAAGGAACCATGGCACCCAGGAGGCATGCAAGTGATGCAGGAAGTGGCAAGGCTAAGTTAAAACATTTAAGTGTTGGAGTTATGAAGAAAATCGAGATAGTAGATATGCTTAAATGTGGTAAACATGGCGAGAGCTTATGGCCTTAAAGAAGAGTCAGTTCGTACAATTAAAAGGAGTGAGGCAAATATATGGGCTTGTGCAATGAATAACCTGGGCTGTCATCTCCTGAAAAGAATGTCACAGATCACAACAAGTAAATAAAAAGGAAAACTTATTGCTCGAGTGGTTTGAACAAAAAACAAAGAAAAGTGCATCACTTGATTTCACCTTAATTAGGGAAAGGGCTTTACAAGAGTATAAAATAGTGTGTGATGAGGGAGGAAAGCCTGAACAACAGAGTGAGTTTAGCACATGCTGGTTCCACAGTTACGTTACATAACAGGTTACATAATAATAAGTCTAAACCCATTCAGGGTCGGCAGGCCCTCTCCTAAACTTGTTCTCAAGGTCGGAAATTTTTCCGAAAAAAAAAAAAAATCTTGTGAAATGATAGAGAATCTTTTCCCCATCATAATGACACCAAAAGTATGAAATATGATGGAAAGCTTACGAAATTATGCTCTCGCAAAGATAGTGATCTCGACAATGTTTACACCAGCGATTTCGCCCACTTTGAGCCCTATTTTCGGCCAATTCCAGTGTACTAGTTGGCAAAAATCATAACTATCTTGCTAGAACTCCATTTTTTTTTATATCGAAAGAGTACAAGAAACCACCCATTTACTGATTTCAACTATCCAATCGAGTGATCAGAAATTAGTAATTTTGCCAATTTCACACAAATTTCAAAAGATGCCAATTTCCAAATAGGGTCCAGTATAAACCAGACAGACATTCCTGGCACTAAAGTAACATTTCCTCTGTTCATTAGTCACGTCCCCAGGCCCTCTTATTTCTTTTGCTTACCACTTAGAATTTTTGTTCTCACAAAAAGTAGAAGATTTACTGTTATACAGACTAATGCATTAGTGTAGAAATGGTGTAGAAATGGAATAAATAATGTCAGCACACTTGTGAAAGAATATTAGACTTGCCAGTTGACGTGTATTGGACGCGTGGCATGATTTGTTTACTTTTGAACTTTGGCAAAAATTTAACATTTCTGCTACTTTGAGCTCAATTTCAAGGTACTTTTCATTGTGAAACCAATCAAAATCATCTCAATTTCTGTAATATGTCTTTGATTCTATAAAAGGAGACCAGGAAAACTAGAATACAACCATAAATATCATACAAAAATACACCGCAGTCGCTTTTTTAAACCAAAAACACAGATTTTTTTTTTTCTCATTATGCAGTGTGTGCTGCAGGATTTTTTTATACCACGCACACTGACCACATAGACTCATTCTTTCATATGTAGGCCTACCAGCTTTCTCTCGCTCGATTTGAAGGCGCTAGAATTTATGAGTACTAGTACGGCACCAACCCTGGCGTGCAAGCTGTACTAGTACGGCACCAACCCCAAAAGGGTTAATGGTGAAAGTGCTTCAGCTGATCATGCGGCAGCAAGTAATTTCCCTGCTGAATTGCAGGAAATTATTTCTGAGGGTGGCTACGAGCCAGAGCAAGTGTTTAATACTGACAAGAAGAGAGTTTTTTGGAAGAAAATGCCAACAAGAATTTACATCAGTCAGCAAGAAAAAAGTGCACCGGGCCTCAAGGCAACAAAGGATCACTTCACCTTGCTCTTTTGCGGCAAAGCGTAGGGTAATTGTAAGACCATGGTTATTTACCACTCTAAAGAATCCTCGTGCTTTGAAAGGTGAAGATAAAACACCTTACCAGTAATTTGGAGGTCAAACCAGTCAGCATGGATGACAGAGGAAATATCTATTGACTAGTTTAAGCATCAGTTTATTCCTGAAGTCAAGTTTAACCTGCACAGTAAGAACCTTGCATTCAAAGCCCTCTTCATTCTTGATAACTCCTGTACTCATCCAGAAGCTTTGCTGGATGTAACCCATGTAAAATTTGTATTTTTACCTCCAAATATATATTTAATACAGCCACTGGACTGGGGAGTTATTAAGCCATTGAAGTGTAGCTACACATGAGAAGTGATGTAAAAATGAGTTGCATTAATGGACTCTGACTCCAAACCTGGCAGTTCCAAACTTCTGGAATAAATTTAATATTGCAGATGCCATCAGCTATTCTAGAAGTGCATGGAATGAAGTATTCCAATCAACATTAAATGCAGGCTAGGGAAAGTTGTGGCCTTCTGTTGTTAATTCTTTCACTGGTTTTCCCTAACTTCAGAGTCAGATGAAGGAAATAGTTCAGCTGGCAAGATTATCAGGTGATGGCTTTGAAGATATGAAGGAAGATGATGTAAATAAGCTCTTTGATGATGATGATGATGATGATGAAGACAGGAGCGCATAGGAAATGTTAGAAGAGCTCAACGAACAGATATAAGGGATACACAAATAACCCGTACATAAAAGAGAAGCTTACGACGACGTTTCGGTCCGACTTGGACCATTTACAAAGTCACACTAACCAGAAGTGGAGCAGGACGGCTATATATAGGCAGGAAGAGGTGGAGGTAGTAGTAGTAGTAGTAGTAGTACAAGAATGGCATATAATACCGACAAGATGAAATTAAGACACATGCGCAACACCCGGGCATCTCTATCGTAGACGTTTCGCCATCCAGCCAGCCACTGGATGGCGAAACGTCCACAACAAAGACACCCAAACGCCACACGTGTCTTAATTTCATTAGTAGTAGTAGTAGAAGAGGTAGTGGTAGAAGTGAGAATTAAGGAGGACGAGCCAGTCAAATACAAAGGAAGGGGACCACTGCATGGGAGCTAGGTGCCCACAGAGGGAGAGCAAGCACACAGAGGTGCGTGAAAGGGGAAGTGGTGAAATAAATGAAGAAGGAACAGAAACACGAGACAGAAGAGAGAAAGACAACCTAGAGGAGAAAAAGGAAAGAGGAAAGGAGAAGAGGGAGAAGAAAAAGAAAAAGAAAAAATGAGGAGTCAGGTTAAGTACTACTACTACCACCTCCACCTCTTCTTGCCTATATATAGCCGTCCTGCTCCACTTCTGGTTAGTGTGACTTTGTAAATGGTCCAAGTCGGACCGAAACGTCGCTGTAAGCTTCTCTCTTTTATGTGCGGGTTATTTGTGTATCGTTCCAGTCACGGTATTGTGCCTTTTTTTTTGTTAGATATAAGGGAGCCAGATAAAAGAAGATGAAGAACCTCAAGAAAAAGTGAACATTGTAGCAGTTACATGAGCAATTCCATGTTGCTGCTAAACTAGCAGATTTTACTGAAGAGGACACTGACAAATCTAGAAGCAGTACTTTGAAACTGGGTCTAGAGCAGCTGATGATGCCGTACCGTTAGCTGTATAATATACTGCGGGGTAAGAGCCCAGAGATCTATTACAGAATTTATGCATACAGTATAACCATTGACTTTGGTACCAGAACCTTTACCATCCACCTCAGCCCAGTAGGGCCACAACATCCTTCTCCACTCTCTTCACAATTATCGACAAACACCAGCACCCACAATTTAAGGTAAGAAATATTATTTCTGCTGCATTTGTTGCCTTAAGCAACAGAAAAAACATTCATAACAATGAACAACAACTGCATTATCATTTTTGTGTGTGTAAGATTTGGAGACCTTTAACCCTTTGAGGGTCGACAGGCCATCTCAGAGACTCGTTCCCAGGGTCGGCCAAATTAAAAAAAAAAAATATTTTTTCCTTACGAAAAGATAGAGAATCTTTTCCCGATCATAATGACACCAAAAGTATGAAATTTGATGGAAAACTTACGGAATTATGCTCTCGTGAAGTTAGCAGTCTCGGCGCTGTTTACGCATTGGCGATTTTGCCCACTTTGAGCCCCATTTTTGGCCAATTCCACTGTACTAGTCGACAAAAAACATGAATACTTCGCTAGAACTCCATTTTTTTCTATCGAACGAGTGCAAGAAACCACCCATTTACCAATTTCAACTATCCAGTACAGTGGTCAGAATTTAGCAATTTTGCCAATTTCACACAAATTTTAAAAGATGCCAATTTCCGAATAGGGTCCAGAATAAACAAGAAAGACATTACTGGCACTAAAATGACATTTCCTCTGTTCATTAGTCATGTCTCAAGGCCCCTCTTACATTCTTTTGCTTTCCACTTTGAATTTTTATTCTCACAAAAAATAGAAGATTTACTGTTATGCAGACTACTGCATTAGTGTAAAAAATAGTATAAATAATATTGGCGCACTTGCGAAAGAATATTAGACTCGCCAGTTGACGTGTATTGGACACTTGGCATAATTTGTTCACTTTTGAACTTTGGTAAAAATTGAACATTTCTGCTACTTTGAATTCAATTTCAAGGTACTTTTCATTGTAAAACCAGTCAAAATTATCTCAATTTCTGTATTATGTCTTCCATTCTATAAAAAGAGACCAAGAAAACTAGAATACAACAATAAATACCATACGAAAATACAAGGCAAAGTCGCTGTTTTATTCCAAAATAACGGGCAAAGTTTTTTTTTTCTCATTATGCACTGTGTGCTGCAGGATTTTTTTATACTGTGCATACTGACCACACAGACCCATTCTTTCATATGTAGGCCTACCAGCTTTCTCCCACTAGATTTGAGGACGCTAGAATTTAGGTGTACTAGTACGTCAAAAACCCTGGGTTGTAAGCTGTACTAGTACGGCAGAAACCCTCAAAGGGTTAACAACAACAAAATGTCATTTGGCTTTTTTGGGGTCTCGGGAACATAACCCTATATTTCCCATAAGTTACTCAGTTCCTTTAACACGTATTCCTCCAACAATGCACTTTCAGGAACGTAACTACTGTTAATCAACGGTCTACTGTACTAACTCTGGGGACTCGTCACTGATAGGACATCCTGGCAGGATACCACTACCACTGCCATAAATACTGCACATGGGTCATCTGGGTTATAATCTAGGTTTTTGATATTTCATCAATTACTTGTGGCCCCCATCCATCTCAAGGCCTCTAAACACTCCTTTTCCTCAAAAAAGAGCACTTTAATATGAGAGGGCATCAGTGAATTCCTGGGGTTTGCCAAGCTTCTTGCTGTAGCTGGTGCTCAAACGAACTGATGCTCCTATGAGGTATTATAGGGGCCCAGATCTTTTTAATACAGTGCACACCAAGTGCACAGACCCATTTTCTACTGTATAGGCCTATCAGGCCTCTGGTGCAAATCTGAATGAAGAAAAAAGTGTGCGTAGAGTACCATACATCGGTATAAAAATTTCCCCCTCAACGGCCATATCCATGGCAGGATGACGCAAAGAAAGCACATTCACCATCCTTCATCCTATCGCTGTGCTTATCTATTATGTGGTTGCTTGGGGCCTGGTCCTGCCTCTCAACTTGCCAGATTCACTCCTTCCTAGCTTTATGATTTATACACCTAGGTTTATACATAATGTTCATCAACTTATTCCTCTCCATCCTCTTGACATACCCAAAACACCTTGGCAACCCCTTCTCAGCCCTCTAAATTATACCTTCAGTGATTCCATATCACTTGTTATTTTTACTCTGCAAATCCTCTGCATGATATTTACATCACACATATTGCTCTCAAACATGACACCTCTACTGCCTCTAGCCTCCTCCTTACTGTAATGGTCAAAAATCATGCCTCACATACAAAGAGAAGTGTTGTTACACTATACTTGGCATATTCCCTTCTTTTCCCTCCATAGATAAATTTCTTTCTTTCCACTGATGCCTCATCACACCACCCACCATTTTCCTTTCATCTACTTTATGATTCACTTAGTCTTCCAAAGACCTATCTGGTGACAGCCCCTCAAGTATTTAATTAAGTGTATATCTACCTCCTCCATACTCCTTCCTTCCAATTTGATATTCAATCTATCATTGCTTATATGTTGTTGCCCTCATCACCTTACTCTTTTCTGTTTCCTTTAAATTTCCTACTTTTACACACCAACCCATATTTGTCCACCAAATTTTGCAACTTGTCTTGAGAATCCCCCCAACAGAAGTGCCATCAGCAGCCCTATCCAAGTCATACTTTCACTGAACCTCACTATCCACTTAAAAAATTAGCAGATACCCACCAATACTGATAATTTGGCACACCCCTAGTCAATACAGCATTTTATTTATACAATCCCTACCATTCTAGATCATCCTCGTTTCTTTGCAGCCCTATATCTGTAAGAGACCTATAGCCACTTTGTAGTTTTTTCTACCCTTGCAGTCCAGCCTGGAGCCAGAATTTTCTATTAATTGCCTGTTCAACCAGGTTATTGCTGTTGGCAGTCTGCTGGTCCACATATCTATCACAGCATGCTTGATCAGGGACTTTTCAGAGGAAGTGATCCAGTTTCCTCCTTAAACCATCTACAGTTATTCTGGTAATATTTCTGATATTTGCTGGTAGCAGGCCAAACAGTCTTTAACCACAAATGTTGACTTAGCGTTCTCTTGTTGAGCATATTTGCTCTTGACTTTCACTGGGTCCATTTTACACTTCCTCCCATATCTCTCACACCAGTACATTGTTATAGCAGTGTGCAGATTATGTCCTTGTGTCCCAAAGAAAGAACAAATTTCATGAGTTAGCATTCACATTTAATGATATTCTGTAGTGTATGCTGCAATATTTGATGGAAAATTATGGTGAATGACCCCTTTAACATCGTAAAATTGATCTTACTCTTGGCTCGGCTAACACAATGTTAACTCACAAATTGCTACCAAATACTTCTCTGTAAAGGATGTTTAAAACTACCACAAACATAAATCAAAACCATGAAAAAAATCTTAATATAATAAAGCATAAGAAGCTAACACTGGTAAAAATAATGATTTTTAACATGCATATCAACCAAGAAAAAACATTCTTATTACAGAGCATTAACAAATGCCCTCCTATAATGTACATGTACAAAATTAATAAATCTGTTAGGTCAAAGCTACTTTCAAAATGCATTTCAGACCTATAATTTACCCCTTGTTTCAAATTGTTTCCAAAATATTCAAGCCTGGAATTTGTCATAAATTTATGTTCACATTTCTGGAATTTCAACAACTTCCTGTGCACAAACCCTTTTTTGTTTTGGAATGTAATGATGATTAAATGTTCAAGTTAAAGCCACTCACTTCATGTCTCAGTTTGCCTTGTTTGTAGATTTCATCTAGTTTTGCTGCAACTTTTTCATTTAGTCCATAATTAATCAATTTCTGGTAATCTTCTGTTCGCTCGCCATCTATCTGTGACCCCGGGTCACCACCGCCATTACCTTCTGCCATCACTCCCCTGTAAGAAATTATGCAAATGAATTTAAGTTCATACAACTTGACGTTAGATAGTAATAGCCTTCCGTTCTCTTTTATTTAATGGTGCTTTTAAATATTTCAAATACAAAGCAGCGCATCCTCTAATAATCATTTTGTTTACTGACATTTCCTTTTTATGCATTTCTGCAGAATAAGTCAATAGTATCAGATGTTCAATAATTATTTTAACTATTATTTCAGAAAGCTATAAAGCATCATTAAAAAAAAAAAAAAAAAGGCATTTTTCTTAATACTCATGATGATCTGTGATGAGTATACATATTATAAAGAATGTGTACTACAACCTAATGGTACAGTACTGCTCCCCATAGCCAAATTTTAATCAAAATATCATTTAATAATTCAAATCCTGTGTTGCTTCTCTTTCCACTTTTCGTACTATAAACTTTCAAAGTAAATGTATATTAATGTTAAAAAAAAATTATGAGTATCACAGTACATAACAGGTGAGAGTCATCCATTCCTGTAGTTACTATTGTGAGAGGGAGTGTGAGTGTGCGTGTGCTCAATTGTGGTTGCAGGGGTCGACTCAGCTCCTGGCCCCCGACTCTTCACTGACCACTACTCTGTCCTCCCTCTCCCTACTCCATGAGCTTTATCATACCTCGACTTAAAATTACGTATGGTTCCTGCCTCCACTACAACACTTGCCAGACTATTCCACTTCCTAACAGTTCTGTGACTGAAGAAATACTTCCTAACATTCCTTTGACTAATCCGAGTCCAACTTCCAACTGTGACCCCTTGTTTCAGTGTCCCATCTCTGGAACATCCTGTCTGTCTACCTTATCTATTCCACGCAGTATTTTGTATGTTGTTATAATGTCACCCCTAACCCTCCTGTCCTCCAGTGTCGTCAAACCGATTTCCCTTAACCTTTCTTCGTAGGACATTCCCCTTAGCTTTGGAACTAGCCTTGTTGCAAACCTTTGCACTTTGTCTAATTTCTTGACGTGCCTGACCAGGTGTGGGTTCCAAATTGGTGCTGCGTACTCTAGAATGGGCCTGACGTACACAGTGTATACAGCCTTGAAAAATTCCTTACCGAGATATCGGAACGCTATTCTCAGGTTTTCCAGGCGCCCATGTGCCGCAGTAGTTATTTAGTTAATGTGGGCTTCAGGCGACATGCTCGGTGTTATACTCACCCCCAGATCTTTCTCCTCGAGTGAGGTTTGCAGTCTTTGGCCGCCTAGCCTATACTCTGTCTGCAGTCTTCTTTGCCCTTCCCTGATCTTCATGACTTTGCATTTGGCAGGGTTAAATTTTAGGAGCCAGTTGCTGGACCACGCGTCCAGCCTGTCCAGGTCTCTTTGTAGACCTGTCTGGTCTGCATCCGATTTAATTCTCCTCATTAACTTCACATTACCTGCAAATAAGGACACTTCTGAGTCTATCCCTTCCATCACGTCATTCACATATACCAAGAATAGCACTGGTCCTAGGACTGACCCCTGTGGAACCCTGCTTGTCACAGGCACCCACTGTGATACCTCATCACATACTATGACTCACTGTTGCCTCCCTGTCAGGTAATCTCTGATCCATTGCAGTGCCTTCCTTCATGTTATACGTGTCTGTGTGTATGTGTGTGTGTTCGTGTGTGTACGTGTGTGTACGTGTGTACGTGTGTGTACGTGTGTGTACGTGTGTGTGTACGCGTGTGTATGTGTGTACGTGTGTACGTGTGTGTACGTGTGTGTGTACGTGTGTACGTGTGTGTGTACGTGTGTGTGTACGTGTGTACGTGTGTATGTACGTGTGTGTGTACGTGTGTGTGTACGTGTGTGTACGTGTGTGTACGTGTGTGTGTACGTGTGTGTGTACATGTGTGTACGTGTGTGTACGTGTGTACGTGTGTACGTGCCTGTGTACGTGTGTACGTGCCTGTGTACATGTGTGTACATATATGTACGTGTCAGTATGTGTGTTTGTACTCACCTAGTTGTATTTGCAGGGGTCGAGACTCGGCTCCTGGCCCCGCCTCTTCACTGACCGCTACCAGGTTCTCCCTCACCCTGCTCCATGAGCTTCATCATACCTCATCTTAAAACTATATATAGTTCCTACCTCCACTACATCATAGACTGTTCCACTTCCTAACTACTCTATGACAGAAGAAATACTTCCTAACATCCCTTTGACTCATCTGAGTATTCAGCTTCCAATTGTGACCCCTTGTTTCTGTGTCCCATCTCTGGAACATCCTGTCTCTGTCCACCTTGTCTATTCCATGCAGTATTTTGTATGTTGTTGTTATGTCTCCCCTGACCCTCCTGTCCTCCAGTGTCGTCAGATCTATTTCCCTTAACCTTTCTTCATAGGACATTCCCCTTAGCTCTGGAATTAGCCTTGTTGCAAAGCTTTGCACTTCCTCTAATTTCTTAACGTATTTGACCAGGTGTGGGTTCCAAACTGGTGCTGCATACTCCAGTATGGGCCTGACGTACACAGTGTATAAAGTCTTGAACAATTCATTACAGAGGTACCAGAACGTTATTCTCAGGTTTGCCAAGTGCCCATATGCCGCAGCAGTTACCTGGTTAATGCATGCTTCTGGCAATGTACTCGGTATTATACTCTCTCCTAGGTCTTTCTCCTTGAGTGAGGTTTGCAGCCTTTGGCCTCCTAGCCTATACTCTGTCTGGGGTCTTCTTTGCCCTCCTCCAATCTTCAAGGTTCAGTACGTAGCCACACGAACCATCACTGTTCAGTACATAGCCACACGCACCATCAAGGTTCAGTACGTAGCCACACGGACCTGCATTTGGCAGGGTTAAATTCTAGGAACAATTTTCAGGACCATGCATCCAGCCTGTCCAGGTCTCTTTGTAGACCTGTCTGGTCCACATCAGATTTAATTAACCCTTAAACTGTCAAACAGAACTACGTTCACATGCGTAGTGCTCCAAAAGTAGATCTATTTTTTTTTACATATTTTCAATAACAAAAAAAAATGTAGATCTACATTTTTTTACACACTTTCAAATGTTGAAAAAACGTAGATCTATGTTTGGACAGTTTAAGGGTTAATTCTTCTTATTAACTTCACATCATCTGCAAACAGGGACACTTCTGAGTCTATCCCTCCAGTCATGTTGTTCACATATACCAAGAATAGCACTGGTCCCAGGACTGACCCCTGTGGGACCCTGCTCATGTGTGTGTGTGTGTGTCTGTGCATTGTGTGTGTGTGTGTGTGTGTGTGTGTGTGTGTGTGTGTGTGTGTGTGTGTGTGTGTGTGTGTGTGTGTGTGTGTGTGTGTGTGTGTGTGTGTGTGTGTGTGTGTGTGTGTGTGTGTGTGTGTGTGTGTGTGTGTGTTTGTGTGTGTGTGTGTGTGTGTGTGTGTGTGTGTGTGTGTGTGTGTGTGTGTGTGTGTGTGTGTGTGTGTGTGTGTGTGTGTGTGAGTGTGTGTGTGCGCATGAGTGTGTGTGTACTCACCTATTTGTGGTTGCAGGGGTCGAGTCACAGCTCCTGGCCCCACCTCATCACTGATTGCTACTAGGTCCTCTCTCTCCCTGCCCCATGAACTCTATCATACCTCGCCTTAAAACTATGTATGGTTCCTGCCTCCACCACATCACTTTCTAGGCTATTCCATGGCCTGACTACTCTATGACTGAAGAAATACTTCCTAACATCCCTTTGATTCATCTGTGTCTTCAGCTTCCAACTGTGTCCCCGTGTTGCTGTGTCCAGTCTCTGGAACATCCTGTCTTTGTCCACCTTGTCAATTCCTCTCAGTATTTTGTAAGTCGTTATCATGTCCCCCCTATCTCCCCTGTCCTCCAGTGTCATCAGGTTGATTTCCCTTAACCTCTCCTCATAGGACATACCTCTTAACTCTGGGACTAGTCTTGTTGCAAACCTTTGCACTTTCTCTAGTTTCTTTACATGCTTGGCTAGGTGTGGGTTCCAAACTGGTGCCGCATACTCCAATATGGGCCTAACGTACACAGTGTACAGGGTCCTGAACGATTCCTTATTAAGATGTCGGAATGCTGTTCTGAGGTTTGCCAGGCGCCCATATGCTGCAGCAGTTATTTGGCTGATGTGCACTTCAGGAGATGTGCCTGGTGTTATACTCACCCCAAGATCTTTTTCCTTGAGTCTTCTTTGCCCTTCCCCAATCCTCATGACTTTGCACTTGGTGGGATTGAACTCCAGGAGCCAGTTGCTGGACCAGGTCTGCAGCCTGTCCAGATCCCTTTGTATTTCTGCCTGGTCTTCGATCGAAAGAACTCTTCTCATCAACTTCACGTCATCTGCAAACAGGGACACCTCGGAGTTTATTCCTTCCGTCATGTCGTTCACAAATACCAGAAACAGCACTGGTCCTAGGACTGACCCCTGTGGGACCCCGCAGGTCACAGGTGCCCACTCTGACACCTCGCCACGTACCATTACTCGCTGCTGTCTTCCTGACAAGTATTCCCTGATCCATTGCAGTGCCTTCCCTGTTATCCCTGCTTGGTCCTCCAGTTTTTGCACTGATCTCTTGTGTGGTACTGTGTCAAACGCCTTCTTGCAGTCCAAGAAAATGCAATCCACCCACCCCTCTCTCTCTTGTCTTACTGCTGTCACCATGTCATAGAACTCCAATAGGTTTGTGACACAGGATTTCCCGTCTCTGAAACCATGTTGGCTGCTGGTGATGAGATCATTCCTTACTAGATATTCCACCATTCTTCTCCTGACAATCTTTTCCATGATTTTGCATGCTATACATGTCAGTGACACTGGTCTGTAGTTTAGTGCTTCATGTCTGTCTCCTTTTTTAAAGATTGGGACCACATTTGCTGTCTTCCATACCTCAGGCAATCTCCGTTTCGATAGATGTATTGAATATTGTTGTTAGGGGTACACATAGCGCCTCTGCTCCCTCTCTCAGGACCCATGGAGAGATGTTATCTGGCCCCATTGCCTTTGAGGTATCTAGCTCACTCAGAAGCCTCTTCACTTCTTCCTCAGTTGTGTGTACTGTGTCCAGCACATGGTGGTGTACCCCCACCTCTCCGTCTTTCTGGAGCCCCTTCTGTCTCCTCTGTGAACACTTCTTTGAATCTCTTGTCGAGTTCCTCACATACTTCACGGTCATTTCTTGTCTCTCCTCCTTCCTTCCTTAGCCTGATTACCTGGTCTTTGATGGTTGTTTTCTTCCTGATGTGGCTGTATAACAGCTTCGGGTCAGATTTGGCTTTTGGTGCTATGTCGTTTTCATATTGACATTGGGCCTCCCTTCTTATCTGTGCATATTCGTTTCTGGCTCTACGACTGCTCTCCTTATTCTCCTGGGTCCTTTGCCTTCTATATTTCTTCCATTCCCTAGCACACTTGGTTTTTGCCTCCTTGCATCTTTGGGTGAACCATGGGCTCTTCCTGGCTTTTTCATTATTCCTGTTACCCTTGTGTACAAACCTCTCCTCAGCCTCCTTGCACATTGTTGCTACATATTCCATCATCTCATTAACTGGCTTCCCTGCCAGTTCTCTGTCCCACTGAACCTCATTAAGGAAGTTCCTCATTCCTGTGTAGTCCCCTTTCCTGTAGTTTGGTTTCATTTGTCCTGGCCTTCCTGCTTCCCCCTCCACTTGTAGCTCTACTGTGTATTCGAAGCTCAAAACCACATGATCGCTGGCCCCAAGGGGTCTTTCATATGTGATGTCCTCAATATCTGCACTACTCAAGGTGAATACTAAGTCCAGTCTTGCTGGTTCATCCTCTCCTCTCTCTCTTGTAGTGTCCCTTACGTGTTGGTACATGAAGTTTTCCAGTACCACCTCCATCATCTTAGCCCTCCATGTATCTTGGCCCCCATGTGGCTCCAAGTTCTCCCATTCGATCTCCTTGTGGTTAAAGTCGCCCATGATCAGGAGCTTTGCCCTGCATGCATGAGCTCTTCTCGCCACTGCAGCCAGTGTGTCAACCATTGCTCTATTACTCTCGTCATACTCTTGCCTTGGCCTCCTGCTGTTCTGTGGTGGGTTATACATCACTGCAATTATCACCTTGAGACCACCAGAGTGAAGTGTTCCCGCTATGTAATCACTTTCTTCTCCGCTGTCTCCTCTCTCCAGCTCATCAAAATTCCATCGGTGTTTGATCAGCAATGCCACTCCTCCACCCCCCCTGTTCCTTCTGTCTTTTCTCAGGATCTGGTATCCCGCTGGAAAGATGGCATCTGTTATCATACCTGTAAGCTTGGTTTCTATGATCACTATGATGTCTGGTGATGCCTCTTTGACTCTTTCGTGCCACTCCTCCCACTTGTTTGTTATTCCATCAGCGTTTGTGTACCATACCTTCAGTTTCCTTTCCAACACTGTGGTTTGGGGGGCCTGTAGGGGTGGGAGACCTGGTAGCATACTGTGGGATTCTATGGTTGGGGGTTGGGTGGAAGCTATGGGTATGGATTGTATTGTGTG
>NC_091333.1:22273790-22423790 GCF_038502225.1 Cherax quadricarinatus | reverse complement strand
CCTACACAAAGTATGATGTCATTTTGACTGCTATCCCCGCTCATTCCAGTTATGGTGTATGCTGCTACGACTCCCTCGCCTGAGTCGTCTCTGCTAGACTTACTCCACTTTTGCCGGCAGTGACAGCCCCAGCAACAGTACCAGCCGAGAAATGTCTTCCTGAGTCACTTGCCATAAGAAGTCCTGCCCAGTTGCCGAGTACTGATGACACCTCACTCGAGGGCACCAGCAGGCTGTGCCCCAGGATGAGTGTACCCTGCAGTGACTATTACAATGACTGCTTCACTGTTCCAGACAAGACCATACCCTGTTATGCCATAGCTCAGCAGCAGCAATGTCTCCCAATGTGATGTACTGTAGCATCTGCCCAGACGCAGGAAGGCGTGCAGTGATGCCCACCGAAGCTCACTGCCTTGGACCATGATATTTTAGCACACTCCTCTTCTTTTAATTCCCTTCCTGTAGGAAGTTTTTTTTTTAGCCCATGTCCACATGTATATACAGCCTCTCCTCACTTAATGACAGAGTTCCGTTCCTAAGACCACGTCGTTAAACGAATTCGTCACTAAGTGATGAGCATACTATAATGGTAGCGAGTTTGTGTCAACCATTATTGATAATGTTTAATTATCACCTTTGCACCAGTTGTAACATTTCTGGTATATTTTTAAATGTTTATACAGTAGTGTACTGTATACTGAAATAAAGAATAAGAGGAAATCAGCTCAAATATACATTATTTAGGTATGAATACTGGTCAGAGAGCCCGTCGTAAGTCCGAGGCATCGGTAAACATGTTGCTAAATGAGGAGAGGCTGTGTATGTTCTGTTAGAGTTTTTTTTTTCATACAATCGTGGTTGAGGATGGCCATGGGTAGGTGGCCGAGCGATGTATGCCTTTCACCGTTGAGACCCCTGTTCGCAAACTTGCTCTCATTGTCGAAGAATTTAAAAAAAAAAAAATTATGAAATAAGAGAATCTTTTCCCAATTGTAATGACTCCAAAAGTATAAAATTCGATGGAAAACTTATGGAATTACGCTCTTGCAAAGTCAGCAGTCTCGGTGATGTATAAACACCAGTGATTTCGCCCACTCTGAGCCCAATTTTCGGCCAATTCCATTGTTCCAGTTGACCTAACTCACAGCTATATCACTAGAACTCCATTTGTTTTATTGAGCGAGTACAAGAAACAGCCCATTTAACGATTTCAACTACCCAATAAAGTGGTCAGAAATTGGCAATTTGGTCAATTTAGCACACATTTCAAAAGATGTCAATTTCAAAATAGGGTCCAGAATAAACAATGAAGATATTCCTGGCACTAAAATAACATTTTCTCTGTTAATTATTCATGTCTCCAGGCCCCTCTTACATTACTCTTGCTTTTCATTTAGAATTTTTATTCACACAAAAAATAGAAGATTTACTGTTATGCAGCCTACTGCATTATTGTAATCATTGTATAAATAATGTCAACCCATTCGTGACTGCGTATTAGGCTGGCCAATTGGACACGTATTGGGTATTGGATGGTGACGTCATTTGTTTACTCTTGAACACTGGGAAAAATCAAACATTTCCACTATTTTGAGCTCAATTTCAAGATACTTTTCATCATGAAACCAATCAAAATCATCTCTATTTCTGTAATGGATCTTCAACTCTATTAAACGAGATCAAGAAAACGAGAATACAACCGTAAATACCATATGAAAATGCACCTCAAAGTCAGCGTTTTAAACCATGAACACAGTCGGAGTTTTTTTTTTCTCATTATGCACTGCGTGCTGCGTTTTTTTTTTTATACTGCACACACTGGCCATGCAGACCCATTCTTTCACATGTAGGTCTACCAGCTTTCTCCTGCTAGAAATTTGGCATATTAATACATCACCGACACTGGTTTGTAAGCCATACCTATACGTTACCAACAGTGAAAGGGTTAAACACACTGCCTGTGTACCAAGAACCCAAATAAAGGTACATAGCCTCCAAAGAGTTTAATCATTCATTCCCACTACCAGAACACACACGTAATCTTACGACAATAGTGTGTGCACATGTGCACATTGTGTGTGTGCACGTGTACACAGTGTGCATGCATGTGAATTATCATATAAATAATATATATTATTATAGAGAATGGCACTCAAGGCCTCCAAAGCAACAGTTAAGAATTGTACACCGATAGTGTTAATGTTCCACATTATAAAAATCTTTGAAAGGATCCAAAGAAGCAAGATTGCCAACCAACAATTGAGCATCCCAGGACAGTGCAAGTTTAGAGCAGGTCACTCTTACCTCCTGCAACTACTGGACCACTATGTCATGTCCTGGATGTACAGGACAAACAGAATCCAGATGAAATATACACAGACATCGTAAAAGCATTCGATAAGTAAGATCATGGTATAACTACAAAATGAATGCTAAAGGAAATAAAGACCTGTACTCCTTGGAATGAAGGTGAAAAAAATAGTGGACCCCCACCGCTCGGCGGCCGCAACTTTCGTGAAATCCGACTTTCGGCAAGTTTTTTCGGCAAAATTTAGCTTCATGGTTCGTGATTGTACTCTTGATTCGGCGACCTTCTGGTACGCATCTGCCCATCAGCACGCACACAAAGCCAGTCTCCTGCACTATTCACACTCAAGTGTACCATTGTTTACCAGCATGTGACCATCACCCCACGGGTTCATACAACACATTTCATAATAATTGTTTTTTGTGCTTGCAACTGCTAAATAAGCCACCATGGGCCCAAAGAAAGCTCCTAGTGCCAGCCCTTTGGTAAAGGTGAGAAACACAATAGAAGTCAAGAAAAAACTCGTAGCAAAGTACTAAAGTAGAGGAAGAGACAGGGGAGAATGTACCTTCTGCAGTGATTCTACAATATGATACTAAAGCAGCAGGTATCGATAAAGGCTATAGCTCCAGCAGTGATAAATTAGAATTAACAGTGCAGCAAGTAAGTTAAGCGAGTAAGCGATAGAAAAACACGAGAGTAACTCTCCAATGTTGTTGGATGTGTACAGAACCGCTGAACATACACTGCCCTGCTATCTTCCACCATCCTAAACCTCTGCCAACATCTCCTTCATCAAACTAACTAATTAAACTAACATCTCCTCCAAGGTAAATGTAAATATAAAAGTTTAAGTATAAAAGTAAATACATGTATAAGTGTAAATATAAAAGGACACCAATGGAAATATGTCACTCTTGAATTTTTTGGGTTATCCTGGGTACTTTACACATATGTGGCTATGTATGATAATCTATGTATGTAACTGTATTTGTGTATACCTGAATAAACTTACCTATTTATAAATTAAAATGTAAATACACATTTCTTATTTATAAATTAAAATGTGAATACAGTGGACCCCCGCTTAACGATCACCTCCCAATGCGACCAATTATGTAAGTGTATTTATGTAAGTGCATTTGTACCTGTATGTTTAGGGGTCTGAAATGGACTAATCTACTTCACAATATTCCTTATGGGAACAAATTCGGTTAGTACTGGCACCTGAACATACTTCTGGAATGAAAAAATATCGTTAACCTGGGGTCCACTGTATTTCTTATTTATAAATTACATAAATAGTTTAAGTGTGATGGTGGTGGTGGCCAAAGCCTCCACTGCCACCAACACGGCTTCTCTCAGCGGCGGCCCTTAAACCCAACACCACCACCACTTACACCATTTACTTCTCTCAAACATTATGACATTTTATTCATTCTAGAGTATATATCATGTTTCTATGTTATTTAATATTGTTTATAATGTCATATTAGATGAATTCTGATAGATAAATAAGCCGTAGAGATGATATTAGCAGTCATATTGAAGCATAATAAACTCGCCTTCCTCTTGCCTCCTACACCAACAAGAATCAATAAAAGTTAATTGTGATGTTAAATGTTCATTTATCCATTTTAGTAGTGCTTTATATTTATTTGTCATTGTTTTCTACATGTATATCTATATTTAATCTTTAAAAAAATAGTTTTTGTTAATACTTTTGGCTGTCTGAAACGGATTAATTGGGTTTCCATTATTTCTTATGGGGTAAATAGATTCGCCAATCGTGAATTGAGCCAGTCGGTAGACTCTCTGGAACGGATTAATCACGAAACTCAGGGGTCCACTGTACATCATTATTTACATCTGCAAAATCCTAGGACTTGTCCCACATATGTACATTGAAATCATTTCCAACAAAGGCAAGACTCTGCCAACAGTGCAACATGCCCCCCAATGAAAAGCTCCCAAGCACATCCACTAACCTTTGCAACTTATCTTCAGAATCTCCCATGAGCACAGAATCTTTACTGTCAACTCCCATTCTGTATTTGATTCCATATAGTATTTTAATCCCAACCCTCTGCCTAACACCATAGCATTTACTCGTTTTATAACACCATCCAAAAATATGTTAAACTATGGTAACATCATGCATCCCTGGAATAGGTAAGTAAGTAAGTAAGTAGGTAGGCAGGTAGGTAGGTTAGGTAGGCAAGGTTAGAAAGGCAGGGTTAGAAAGGCAAGGTTAGAAAGGTTAGGTTAGGTAGGTAGGTTACATAGGTAGGCAGGTAGGTAGGTTTGGAAGGCAGGTAGGTAGGTAGGTTAAACTTCTGGAGCCAGTTGCTGGACCAGGCTTGCAGCCTGTCCAGATCCCTTTGTAGTCCAGCCTGATCCTCATCTGTCCGAATTCTCATTAGTTTCACATTGTCTGCAAACAGGGACACTTCTGAATCTATCCCTTCCATCATGCCATTCACATATACCAGAAACAGCACTGGTCCTAGGAATGACCCCTGTGGAACCCCGATCATGACAGCCACCCACTCAGACACCTTGTCTCAAACCATGACTCCTCGTCTTCCTGTCAGGTATTCTCTGATTCAATGCAGTGCCTTTCCTGTTATAACTGCCTGATCCTCTAGCTTTTGCATTAATCTTTTGTGTGGAACTGTGTCAAGACTTTTAACCCTTAAATGGTCCAAACAGATCGACGTTCAAATCCGTAGTGCTCCAAAAGTAGATCTACGTTTTTTTTTTACATATTTTCGAAAATAACAACAAAAAAAATGTAGATAAAAGTTTTTTTTACACATTTTTAAATGTAAAACAAGGAAGAATATCTAAAATTTTTTACATACTTTCAAATGTTGAAAAATGTATATATACGTTTGGACCATTTAAGGATTAACAGTCCAAGAAAATGCAATCTTACTTACCTACCTACCTACCTCTCTCTCATTCTCTCTCTCTCTCTCGTTCTCTCTCTCTCTCTCCCATTCTCTCTCTCTCCCATTCTCTCTCTCTCCCATTCTCTCTCCCATTCTCTCTCTCTCCCATTCTCTCTCTCTCCCATTCTCTCTCTCTCCCATTCTCTCTCTCTCTCTCTCTCGTAAAACTCCAGTAGGTTTGTTACGCAGGATTTCTCTTCCTTGAAACCATGCTGGTTGTCGTGTATAAGCTCATTCCTTTCTAGGTGCTCCACCACTCTCCTCCTGATATATTCTTCTCCATGTCTTTGCATACTATACATGTCAGTGATGCTGGTCTGTAGTTAAATGCTGCATGTCTGTCTCCTTAAAAATTGGGACTACATCTGCTGTCTTCCACACCTCAGGTAGTTGCCCTGTTTCAACAGACGCACTGAAGATTGTTAGTGGCACACACAGCGCCTCTGCTCCCTCTCTCAGGACCCATGAAGAGATGTTGTCTGCTCCCACTTCCTTTGAGGTATCGAGTTCACTTAGGAGCCTCTTCACCTCCTCCTCAGTTTTGTGTGTATTGTGTCCAGCACTTGTTCATTTATCCCATCATTCCGGCTTTCTGGAGTCCTTTCTGCCTCCATTGAAAATACTTCATTAAATCTCATGTTGAGCTCTTAACATACTTCTCATTCATTTTTTGTGATCTCTCCTTCCTTCCTCAGCCTGATTATCTGGTCCTTTACTTTTTCCTTCTGATGTGGCTGTACAACAGCTTCAGGTCAGACTTGGCTTTCAATGCTATGTCATGTTCACATTGCCATTGGGCCTCCCTCCTCATCTGTGCATATTCGTTTCTGGCTCTACTATTAATCTTATTTTCCTGGGTCCTCCATCTTCTATGCTTTTTCCATTCTCAAGTGCACTTAGTTTTGGCCTTTCTATATCTTCGGGTGAACCAAGGACTAATTCTGGTCTTCCCATCATTTCTGTTGCCCTTGGGTACAAACCTCTCCTCTGCCCTTGCATTTTGTTATCACATATTCCATCATTTCATTTACTGATTTTCCCACCAGTTTTCTTTCCCACTGAACCTCGTGTAGGAAATTCCTCATGCCTGTGTAGTTCCCTCTTTTGTAGTTTGGCTTCTCCCAGCCTACTCTCCAATTTAAATTCTACTACGTATTCAAAGCTCAGAATCACGTGATCACTAGCTCCAAGGGGCCATTCGTATGTTATCTCCTCAATGTCTGAACTACTCAAGCTGAATACGAGGTCCAATTAGTTCATCCTCTCCTCTCCTAACATTTTGATGAATGAGGTTTTCCAGCATCACCTCCATCTTACCCCTACACGTTTCTGGTCCCCTGTCTGGCTCCAGGTTTTCCCCAGTTAATTTTCTTGTGATTGAAGTCACCCATAACTAGTAACTTTGCCCTGCCCACATGGGCCCTTCTGGCCACCTCAGTGTATCAACCATTGCTCTGTTCCTCTTATCATATTTTTGTCTTAGGCTCCTGCTATTGTGGATGGTTATACATTACTGCAATCACTACCTTGGGAACTCCCAGTCTGAAGTGTTCCTGCTATGTAGTCCCTTGCTTCCCCTCTGTCCTCTCCTTCCAACTCCTCAAAACTACACTGGTTTTTGACGAGCAGTGCAACCCCCCCCCCCCACCACCACCTCTAATCCCTCTATCTTTCCTCAGGATCTGATATCCAGTTGGAAAAATGGCATCTGTTACCATTCCTGTGAGCATGGTTTCCATGAGTGGTCCAGATTATTCTGGATAAAAATGCCTTCTAGAAATACATCAGCATGCAAGAGAAAAAGTGCCACTGGCTTCAAACCAGCAAAGGACCATTTCAGTTTTCTGTTCTGCACTAATGCAACAGGTGACTAAGGGCAGACCCATGCTTTTTGCTCAAAGAAATTATTTGCTGATTGGTTCAAGGATCACTGTATTAGTGAAGTCATATTTTATTTGCACTGCAAGAACCTTACCTGACTTCATGTCACTAGCAGGATTTCAACATCAATGACATCACTGATACGACCATTGGTTCAAGGTGTGTGTATGAATGCATCAGTACTGCACTGTATGCCTGCATCACTACTGTATGCCTGCATCTGTGCTGTATGCCTGCATCACTACTGTACTGCACGCCTGCATCACTACTGTAGTGCATGCCTGCATCAGTACTGAATGTATGAATACACCACCAGTGTACCGTATGAATACATCACTACTGAGCTATATGCCTGCAGCACCACCGTACTGTATGCCTGCAGCACCACCGTACTGTATGCCTGCAGCACCACCGTACTGTATGCCTGCAGCACCACCGTACTGTATGCCTGCAGCACCACCGTACTGTATGCCTGCAGCACCACCGTACTGTATGCCTGCAGCACCACCGTACTGTATGCCTGCAGCACCACCGTACTGTATGCCTGCAGCACCACCGTACTGTATGCCTGCAGCACCACCGTACTGTATGCCTGCAGCACCACCGTACTGTATGCCTGCAGCACCACCGTACTGTATGCCTGCAGCACCACCGGACTGTATGCCTGCAGCACCACCGTACTGTATGCCTGCAGCACCACCGTACTGTATGCCTGCAGCACCACCGTACTGTATGCCTGCAGCACCACCGTACTGTATGCCTGCAGCACCACCGTACTGTATGCCTGCAGCACCACCGTACTGTATGCCTGCAGCACCACCGTACTGTATGCCTGCAGCACCACCGTACTGTATGCCTGCAGCACCACCGTACTGTATGCCTGCAGCACCACCGTACTGTATGCCTGCAGCACCACCGTACTGTATGCCTGCAGCACCACCGTACTGTATGCCTGCAGCACCACCGTACTGTATGCCTGCAGCACCACCGTACTGTATGCCTGCAGCACCACCGTACTGTATGCCTGCAGCACCACCGTACTGTATGCCTGCAGCACCACCGTACTGTATGCCTGCAGCACCACCGTACTGTATGCCTGCAGCACCACCGTACTGTATGCCCGCAGCACCACCGTACTGTATGCCCGCAGCACCACCGTACTGTATGCCCGCAGCACCACCGTACTGTATGCCCGCAGCACCACCGTACTGTATGCCTGCAGCACCACCGTACTGTATGCCTGCAGCACCACCGTACTGTATGCCTGCAGCACCACCGTACTGTATGCCTGCAGCACCACCGTACTGTATGCCTGCAGCACCACCGTACTGTATGCCTGCAGCACCACCGTACTGTATGCCTGCAGCACCACCGTACTGTATGCCTGCAGCACCACCGTACTGTATGCCTGCAGCACCACTGTACTGTATGCCTGCAGCACTACCGTACTGTATGCCTGCAGCACTACCGTACTGTATGCCTGCAGCACTACCGTACTGTATGCCTGCAGCACTACCGTACTGTATGCCTGCAGCACTACTGTACTGTATGCCTGCAGCACTACCGTACTGTATGCCTGCAGCACTACTGTACTGTATGCCTGCATCACTACTGTACTGTATGCCTGCATCACTACTGTACTGTATGCCTGCATCACTACTGTACTGTATGCCTGCATCACTACTGTACTGTATGCCTGTATCATTACTGTACTGTATGCATGCATCACTACTGTACTGTATGCCTGCATCATTTTTCTATGTCTACATTAGTAATGCTCTGTATGCCTATATTACGAATATTTTGTATGCCTACATCACTAATGTTTAAACAGCTTGACCCATGGCTGGGCTCCGGGAGTAGAAAGACTCTCGAAACTCACCTAAGGTAAAGGTATTTGTATGCCTACATCACTAATGAATACATCAATATGAGTATAACTTCATCAGAAATGCACATTTACAAATGTAATGCCTAACAATCTAATGTATGCCTACATCACTGGCGTATGCCAACATCACTAGTGCATGCCATCAGTATTGTATGCCAGCACCGTGTATACTTTCATCAAGTATGGCAATACCACTAATGTATGCCTATATCACTAATGCATACCTACATTAATGATAAATGTTTGCACTACCAATTATATTTACTTCACTAATATATGCCTACATTACTCGTGTATACCGGTTCAGCTTGCCTCGCTTAATACGAGATTTATTAGGGCGATGACAGAGACGAGTGGTAATTCCTCGACGTTGTGAATACAATTTCCTTTTGAATGCATATGGTGTCCATACAATTAGATTGTAAGAGGGGCAATGATTGGTTGATAAGTTGTCAATTTCTGCATAAAATATTAATCCACTATGTTTTGGTTAAGGGACTGAGATTAAGTGAGCAAGGGAAATTGTTATTTCTGACCATTCCACCTGACGAAGAATATGCAAACATAATTATCACTGTAGAATGATCAGGTTATATTCGTATTATTTAACCTTGAAATCTCTCTCTATACATATCAGGGGTGTGCCAAAGTATCACTACCGGCCATTGTTACAGTATGGGTGCAATAAACGTCATCCACCAATAGTTTTTCAAATAATACTAGGTATGCTTAAAAATATCAACATTAACATACTACCTCACATTTGTGAAGGTTACGCATACACTCAAACATTCATACATACATGTGCACACATACATATGTACACATATGTACATAGTACAAGCACGCACGTGAGCCCACACACTATCGACACGTGTCTTTGACAACCAGTAATTAACCACAGGCCAAGTAATGAGTAAAGACACTGTCATCTCAAGAGAAATTATGCTATGTAATATGTAACCTTCCTGTTTTATTTAATACCCATTGTGCAATAAGCATTCCCCTATACGTATATGAACATTAGTCATTATAATTTAAAAATAAAAAAATACAGGAAAGTATCAGAAAAATTTTGACATTGTCCCATCCCTAAATTATATTTACGTACAGTATATATAAACAGCCTCTCCTCACTTAACAACAGAGTTGCGTTCCTAATACCGTGTTGGTAAACGAATTTTCTTCGCTAAACGAGGAGAATACCATAATGGTAGCGAGCTCATGTCAACCATCTTTGATATTGCTTTAATGTCACCCTTGCACCATTTACAGTAGCACCTTGACTTACAAGTTTAACCCTTTGACTGTTTCAGCCATATATATACGTCTTACGAGCCAGGGTTTTGGAGGTATATGTACTCAATAATTCTAGCGGCTTCAAATCAAGCAGGAGAAAGCTGGTAGGCCCACATGTGAGAGAATGGATCTGTGGTCAGTGTGCACTGTATAAGAAAAACCCTGCAGCACACAGTGCATAATGAGAGAAAAAACTCCAACCGAGTTTTTGGATTAAAATGCCGACTTTGAGGTGTATTTTCCTATAGTATTTATGTTTGTATTCTCGTTTTCTTGGTCTCATTTGATAGAATGGAAAACATTTCACATAAATTGAGATGATTTTGATTAGTTTCACGATGAAAACGACCTTGAAATTGAGCTCAAAGTAGTGGAAATGTTCGATTTTTACCAATGTTCAAGAGTAAGCAAATCACACCACACGTCCAATATACGTTAACTGGGGAGTCTAATATTCTTTCACTAGTGCATTGATATTATTTATACCATTTTTACAATAATGCAGTAGTCTGCATAACTGTATATTTTTTGTGTGAATAAAAAATCAAAATAGAAAGCAAGAGGTGCCTGGAGACATGACTAATGAACAGAGGATATGTTATTTTAGTGCCAAGAATGTCTGCATTGTTTATTCTGAACCCTATTTTGAAACTGGCATCTTTTTTAATCTGTGCAAAACTGGCCAAATTGTCAATTTCTGACTACTTTATTGGGTAGTTGAAATCAGTAAATGGGCAGTTTCTTGTACTCAATTGATAGAAAAAATGGAGTTCTAAAGAAATACAGTGGACCCTCGACCAATGATGGCATCATCTAACGTTAAATCCGACTAGTGATACATTTTAACGCAAAACCTTTGCCTCGGCTAGCACTAAAAAACTCGAGCAACACGATTCGTTCCGTCTGAGACGCGTCCACTTGTGGCCAGTGTTTACAAGCCAGCCAGCCACCGCAGTCCCATCCAAACATACAATCGGAACATTTCATATTATCACAGTGTTTTTAGTGATTGCACCTGCAAAATAAGTCACCATGGGCCCCAAGAAAGCTTCTAGTGCCAACTCTACAGCAAAAAGGGTGAGAATTACTATGGATAGGAAGAAAGATTATTGCTAAGCATGAAAGTGGAGTGTGTCTCTCCGAGCTGGCCAGGTTGTACACAAAACCCCAATCAACCATCGCTACTATTGTGGCCAAGAAAACGGCAATCAAGGAAGCTGTTCTTGCCAAAGGTGCAACTATGTTTTCAAAACTGAGATCGCAAGTGACAGAAGATGTTGAGAGGCTGTTATTGGTGTGGATAAACGAAAAACAGATAGCAGGAGATGGCATCTCTCAAGCGATAATATGTGAAAAGGCTAGGAAGTTGCATTGAAGATTTAATTAGAAAAATGCCTGCAACTAGTGGTGATGCGAGTGAATTTAAGGCCAGCAAAGGTTGGTTTGAGAGATTTAAGAATCGTAGTGGCATACATAGTGTGATCAGGCATGGTGAGGCTGCCAGTTTGGACCAAAAAGCAGCTGAAAAATAAGTGCAGGAATTCAAGGAGTACATAGACAGTGAAGAATTGAAACCTGAACAAGTGTTTAATTGTGACACTGACAATGTTGTGAAACACTTTAGGAATGTCATAAAGGAATGGGCGGCACAGGCCTCTATGGACAGATATGTTGTGCGACAGAGGTCCAGTGACTCAAGCTGGTCCTAGTGGCATTAAAAGAAGAAGGGAAGTAACCCCGGAAAAGGACTCGACACCTCAAGTCCTAATGGAAGGGGATTCCCCTTCTAAACACTAACACCATCCACAGTCTCCCCTCCTCCCATCCCATCAATCACCAGATCTTCAATAAAGGTAAGCGTCATGTAATTGTACATGTCTTCTTCAGTTTGTGTGTATTAAAATTAATATTTCATGTGGTAAAAAATTTTTTTTTCAATTTTGGGTGTCTTGCACTGATTAATTTGATTTCCATTATTTCTTATGGGGAACGGATTAATATCGTTGGTTGAGGGTCCACTGTAGCTGAGTTTGGTCGACTGGAACAATGGAATTGGCTGAAAATAGGGCTCAAAGTCGGCAAAATCGCCGATGTGTATATATCGCCAAGATCGCTAACTTCACAGGAGCGTAATTCCGTAAGTTTTCGATCAAATTTCGTACTTTCGGTGTCATTACCATTGGGAAAAGATTCTCTATCGTTTCAAAAAAAAATTTTTCCCAAAATTTTTCCGAAACCAGGAGACACTTCAGGATTTGGGGTTGCAACAGTCAAAGGGTTAATTTGTTCTGTGACCGAGCTCGTAACTCAATTTGCTCGTATATCAAATCAATTTTCCTCATTGAAATTAATTGAAATGCCATTAATCCGTTCCAGCCCCCCCAAATAAAACCACCTCAGGGGCAGGAGAAAATACTTCAATATAACACAAATATCAACTCTATGGCTAGTTTATCTATCACAATTGATATAATATGACATAATAAACACTAAGTAACAGACTCATGATATATACTCTAGAATGAATAAAATAGGCCATAACATGGCAAGTGTCCAGGACGTGTCCGAGCATATAAAATCATTACTGCTCCTTCCTATGTGTTCTTTGGTCCTGGTTAAGAGAAAACAGTTTTTGAGAGGCTAACTGCACTAGATCACTAGTGCAATGATATACGAATATCTCAGAAGTAAATTACTGACTTATTTCATGAAGCCAACCATTTATTACTGAAGTAGTGTATATGCAATAATAATGACAGGAATCATAAAAATTTATTGTTCTAGAATTAGCTTGTGGAATATTGGAAATACTATTCCAAATATTTTGGGATTTGTGGGAGTAAATGGCAAGATATTTTGCAAAAGTCAAAAACTTAGGAACTATTTTTTTTTTTTTTGTAGAATACCTGGAGTTCCAGTAAACTCCAGGTATTCTACAAAAAAAAATAGTTCTTAAGTTTTTGACTAACTAAAGATAATTACATGATTACCTCCAGTGAGAACATCGCACTAGCATTGTTTTATCAGTACTAAGTCCCAAAACCACCTTTCATTGTCCCATTTAGGCCGGGGTTCATGCCAAATCTCATATTCAGTCAATTTTTTTTTCAGTAAATATTTTTTTTTCACTTGTAACTCAGATTCTGGCTTGCAACTCAAAGCAAAAAACTGACCGAGCGATGGCTTGTAACTCAGAAGACTCATAAGTTGGGGCACTCATAAGTCAAGGTACCACTGTATAACATTTTTAGTATACTATTTCTAAATGCTTATACAGTAGTGTACTGCATATTGTAATAAAAAGAATAGAGGAAATCAGCTCTAATATACATTATTTAGGTATGCATACTTGTCAGAGAGCCCGTCGTAAGTCCGAATTGTCGGTAAACGAGTACATACATCACTAAGCGAAGAGAGGCTGTATTACAATTTATCATAATTTAAAACAATGAAGGTGACAGAATTTTAAAAGTTTGACACAAGTCAGATTCCATAATGGAAAGCCTAACATTTTGAAACTTCCAGAGAAGGGTATTGGTGTTGCAGTGTATAGTGCATACCTTACACAAATAACCTGCAACACAGAAGGGAGCTTACGACAATGTTTCAGTCCGACTTGGACCAAAACATATTGATCCAGTCACGGTTTTGTGCCTTTTTGTTATTTAGTACATACCTTGTTGAAGTCACCCATTCCCCTGAACAAGCTTATCCCCCTTATAGGGGGATAGGCCTGTTAGGTATACCTGGTGTATGGTAGTTATTATTGGCAGAGTAAAGAGTAATACCGAGAGCAGGAAGGATTGCAGACGAACAAGGAGGCTTTAGGAAGGGTGGGGGATGTGTAGATAAGGGTAAAGAAGTTTATATACAAAAATGGTATACAATACCGACAAGATGAAAATTAAGACACATGCAACATCTGGGTATCTGCGTTGTAGACATTATATATAGTTCTACCGTCTTCACATTATGTCCTAGAATTTGTACTGATAAAGCTACTGGATGGCGAAACGTCTACAATAAAGTTACCCAGATGTTGCACATGTGTCTTAATTTTCAAAGAAGTTCTTGTTGATTTATGGATTTGGAAAAGTCATAAGGAAGCAATGTGAGTAATGTTGAAAGTGTATGGAATAGGTGGTAGGTTGCTGAAAGCAGTTAAGAGTTTTTACGAGGATAGTGAGGCTAAGGTAAGGGTATGTAGGAAATTAAAAGTTAACATTAGAAAGAGAAAGGTGATGAGGGTAACAAAAAATTTGGGTAATGAAAGAGTAGATATCAGACTGGAAGGAATGCGTATAGAGGAAGTGAATGTGTTCAGATATTAAGGAGTGGACATGTCAGCAAATGGTTCCACGAAAGACAAAATGAACCATGGAAAATGGGCAAGTGGTGCACTGAGGCATCTGTGGAGAAAAAGACCAGTATCCATAGAAGTAAAAAGGGTATGTATGGTAGTATGGTGGTACCAACGCTCTTATATGGGTGTGAAGTATGGGTTGTGAATATTGCATGAAGGAGGCAGTGGAGATGTCATGTCTGAGGGAAGTGTGTGGTGTGAATATTGTGCACAGAATTCGTACCTTGGAGATTAAAAAAAGGTGAAGGATTACTAAAAGTATTGTTCAGAGGGCTGAAGAGGGGATGTTGAGTTGGTTTGGGCATTGAGAGAGGATGGAGCACAATATGACGACTTGGAGGGTGTATAAATCTGTAGCGGAGGGAAGAGGGTAGAGGCTGCCCTAGGAAAGGTTGGAAGGAGGGGTAAAGGAGGTTTTGTGTTCAAGAGGTTTAGACATCCAGCAGTGAAGGCAAGTGGTTTTTATGACTTGACATGCTGTTGGCATGTGAGCAAGGTAACATTTATGAAGGGATTCAGGGATACCTGTTAAACAGACTGGAGTCCTGGGGGCGAAAAGAACAGTGCCTGTGCTCTGAAGGAGGTGTTGGAGATATTCGTAGTCTTGAACTATAGTATTGGCATGCCTCTGGCAAGTCAGTGGAGTGAGTGATGAAAGTGTTTCTTCTGTTTTGGGTTACTTTGCCTTGGTGGGAAACAGTTGACGTGTTAAAAAAAATTTAACTAAAACACACACGCAACAAGAGACACTAGGCGAGGATCGAACCCGCGATATTTAACCAGCCTCCCAGGATGCTAGGTAAATTTCTTGATGCCTTCGTACACTAGGCCACCATGCTACAAACATCAGGGATCTAATGAGTGGGTCTGCCACTCTTGATGCAAGCACATTCACGACTGAGAATACTACAGGATTAATTTCATTCTTCTACTGTTTGGAAAACCAGTCTCACGAGCAGTACATCCATAAAACAAAGTGGTTTTAAGCATATAACAATACTGCAACTAGCCGGGGATCAAACCTGCAATATTTAACCATTTTCAGGAGCTATGGAATGTTGCAATACTAGCAACAGGTAGGATAAATTCTTAGGGAAGGCAGGAGCGTATTAGCAGTGACGGAGTAATTGAAATTTGTCCTCACGCAACTTATTGTTTCCTGTGACCCATCAGAAACCTTGGTTTATATCCACTTAGAGATTACCTGATCGGATGATACTTTTGTAAATTCTAGTATCGTCAGCAAGGGAAGACACAGTGCTATGGCTTACATCTCTGTCTATGTCAGATTTGAGGATGGGAGCAAGTACTGTACCTGGTGGAACATAGCTTTTCACTGTAGCAGCCTATGTTTACTACAGGTCCGCCATCACAAATCCGGCAATCAGTTATCCAGTTCCTTCAGTTATTCAGCACTAATTCTGGCTAGCATAATTTCAAATTTCCAGGGTCACCACACCAACCTGCTGGTACTATTTGGTGGCGCTACTTGCTCCATAAGTCATTCCAATTTCTTTTTCTCTATTTATTGTTATAACCTGCTTACTTTTAGCCTTAGCCATGGTTCCAATGAATAAAAGAAATGCTTCTCATTATGTAAAGCACTGACACAGTACATTATCCATTAACCCTTTGACTGTTTCAGGTCCCTCTCTGAAACTGTCATTCTATGTCGCCAAATATTCAAAAAAAAAAAAATTATTTTTTCTTATGAAAATGTTAAGATTATTTTTCTGAGTGTTTTAGTCCAAAAAAAAAATTTTTGCCATCGGTACTTACCGAGATATAGAGCCATGAAGTTTGCAGAAAATGAGCCGCGTATGGCAACAGCGGCGACTGCCGCTCACCCGGTAAACTTTAGTTTACTTGTAATTGAAGGTTTTTTGTTTTTTTCACTATTTTATTTTTTCACATAACTTATGTGGCCTATGAGACCAAAGTAAGGTGCAATGTATATATATACACTCGTTGTATACAACACAACAAGCACACAAACATAATTATCAATATATTGTTTACAAAACTTGTTTACAAAAACAAACAAACAATTCTTCTTCTTCCTCTTCCTCTTCCTCCTCTTCCTCTTCCTCCTCTTCCTCTTCCTCCTCTTCCTCTTCCTCCTCCTCTTCCTCCTCCTCTTCCTCCTCCTCTTCCTCCTCCTCTTCCTCCTCCTCTTCCTCCTCCTCTTCCTCCTCTTCCTCCTCCTCTTCCTCCTCCTCTTCCTCCTCCTCCTCTTCCTCCTCTTCTTCTTCTTCCTCCTCCTCTTCTTCTTCCTCCTCCTCTTCTTCTTCCTCCTCTTCTTCTTCTTCTTCCTCCTCCTCCTCCTCCTTGTGTGCGAGTGTGTGGCTTATAATTGTTTTGAGTCAGGAGTCGGCAGCTGTCAAAGTGACATATTGTGTCATTAGTCACTACCCTACCGCCTGTCAAAACAATGGGGTCGGATGCTGCTTCCCCTCCTCCATTCTATCTAATTATCTTTCTCCCTCATTTTATATCTTTCAATCTGTCTCTCTTTCTATCTGTCTGCCTATCTCTGTCTCACAGGTACACATAAATACAAGTATACATAGTGTAAATTACCTAGGATAACCCAAGAAATCCAGACAAAGTGCTATACTCTGCTTGAAGATGTGAGTAAACGTGATGACACAGTCTTGTGGCTCTCTCTGAGACAGAGAGCTAGATGGACAGACAGGGAGCTTGACAGACAGACAAATAGACAGACAGAAATGTTTGTGTACCAGCAAAAACAAAGGGAGGGCAATGGTCATGTAATATTACCCTCCTTTACCCTCATCAAAGTCAGCTCTTATCAGATGTTATCTCCCCTTATCTTGTCACTGTCATGGGGTGGACTTTTTTTTTTCTTGCTTCAAGGGAACAATATTATTACATCTTCTTCTTCCTCCTCCTCCTCCTCCTCTTCTCCTCCTCCTCCTCCTCCTCCTCCTCCTCCTCTTCCTTCCCTCCTCCTCCTCCTCCTCCTCCTCCTCCTCCTCCTCCCCTCCTCCCCCTCCTCCTCCTCCATTGCTTTTGGTCTCAAACTCCTCCAAATCATGAAATTGATCTTCACTGACACTTCCATCTGTGTTAGAGCATCACTTGGGAAGAGAAGAGTCCCAGATTTGCTGGGGAATCACATATTTCTTACCGCTAGACATGCTGAAAAATGACAACTGAAATGGCATTCCCACAATGCACCACTGGCTCCCCGATTTTTTTTATATGGTGCACACTGACCATGGAGACCCATTCTCTCACATGTGGGCCTACCAGCTTTCTCCTGCTTGATTTGAAGCTGCTAGAATTTATGCGTATAAATACGTCAGAAACATTGGCTCGTAAGACGTATTTATACGTCGGAAACAGTCAAAGGGTTAAAGATAAGGTGGCTTTGAAGCTAATTTGAATTTGAAGTTAATTTTAAGCCTGCCCGTAATGCTATGCATATAAGTGGCTTTGGCATGCTACTCTTACCTGTATTTTTTTGTACCTCTGTATGTATGCTACAGATTAACTGTCGGTTGCTATGAGCTCAGTCTCGTGATGCAGGAGAATATGCTAATATCAACACTACAGCTTATTTGCCTATAACTACTGACCTAATATGACATAATAAACAATATAAATAACATAAAACATGTTAAATACTCCAGAATAAATAATATTTGGCATAACACCAAGCAGTTCGTTATGAAGAGGATATGGTATACAAATACTATTCTCCTATCCCTGTCTTGGGGGCTTATATTAGAGAAAACGGAGTGTAGCAAAGGGCTAACTGTGACATACACTCGTACTGCACCATAAACCTGAAACAAAAAAGTTATTTTCTCTATATAGATTATCACACATAGCAGCATGTGTGTTGATAACCTAGGATAACCCAAAAAAGTCAACGTGGCTTATTTCTAGTACCTGGCTTGGGTTAGCCATACATGTATATGATTTTTGGTAAATATTAGATTCCCAGCCAGGGTAGAAACATAAGGCATGTTTCTTTACACCTGTTGTCTATGTTTACCCATCAGTAAATGGGTATCTTGGTGTTAGCCGACTAGTGTGGGTGTTATCCTGGGACAGTGACCAAATTTTCTTGAAATACTCTGCATAACAAGCGGCTTTCTATATAGTAGTATGTCACTGATGTCAGCTAGGCCTGTATACCTTGTACATGTACGTGTAGTAAAGAAAGATATTATTATTATTATTATTTTATTTTTATTATCACACGGAGTTTACCTGGAGTACCTGGAGAGAGTTCCGGAGGTCAACGCCCCCGCGGCCCAGTCTGTGACCAGGCCTCCTGGTGGATCAGAGCCTGATCAACCAGGCTGTTACTGTTGGCTGCACGCAAACCTACGTACAAGCCACAGCCCGGCTGGTCAGGAACTGACTTTAGGTGCTTGTCCAGTGCCAGCTTGAAGACTGCCAGGGGTCTGTTGGTAATCCCCCTTATGTATGCTGGGAGGCAGTTGAACATTCTCGGGCCCCTGACATTTATTGTATGGTCTCTTAACGTGCTAGTGACGCCCCTGCTTTTCACTGGAGGGATGTTGCATCGTCTGCCAAGTCTTTTGCTTTTGATTTTCGTGTGCAAGTTCGGTACTAGTCCCTCTAGGATTTTCCAGGTGTATATAATCATGTATCTCTCCTGCCTGCGTTCCAGAGAATACAGGTTCAGGAACCTCAAGCGCTCCCAGTAATTGAGGTGTTTTATCTCCGTTATGCGCGCCGTGAAGGTTCTCTGTACATTTTCTAGGTCAGCAATTTCACCTGCCTTGAAAGGTGCTGTTAGTGTGCAGCAATATTCCAGCCTAGATAGAACAAGTGACCTCAAGAGTGTCATCATGAGCTCGGCATCCCTAGTTTTGAAGGTTCGCATTATCCATCCTGTCATTTTTCTAGCAGATGCGATTGATACAATGTTGCGGTCTTTGAAGGCGAGATCCTCCGACATGATCACTCCCAGGTCTTCGATGTTGGCGTTTCGCTCTATTTTGTGGCCAGAATTTGTTTTGTACTCCGATGACGATTTAATTTCCTCGTGTTTGCCATATCTGAGTAATTGAAATTTCTCATCGTTAAACTTCATGTTGTTTTCTGCAGCCCACTGAAAGATTTGGTTGATGTCCGCCTGGAGCCTTGCAGTGTCTGCAATGGAAGACACTGTCATGCAGATTCGGGTGTCATCTGCAAAGGAGACACGGTGCTGTGGCTGACATCCTTGTCTATGTCAGATATGAGGATGAGGAACAAGATGGGAGCAAGTACTGTGCCTTGTGGAACAGAGCTTTTCACCGTAGCTGCCTCGGACTTTACTCTGTCGACTACTACTCTCTGTGTTCTGTTAGTGAAGAAATTATAGATCCATCGACCAACTTTTCCCGTTATTCCTTAACCACGCATTTTGTGCGCTATTACACCATGGTCACACTTGTCTGTATATATTACATCTGCATTCTTTTTGTCTTCTAGTGCATCTAGGACCTTGTCGTAGTGATCCAATAGTTGAGACAGACAGGAGCGACCTGTTCTAAACCCATGTTGCCCTGGGTTGAGTAATTGATGGGTTTCTAGATGGGTGGTGATCTTGCTTCTTAGGACCCTTTCAAAGATTTTTATGATATGGGATGTTAGTGCTATCGGTCTGTAGTTCTTTGCTGTTGCTTTACTGCCCCCTTTGTGGAGTGGGGCTATGTCTGTTGTTTTTAGTAACTGTGGGACGACCCCCGTGTCCATGCTCCCTCTCCATAGGATGGTAAAAGCACGTGATAGGGGCTTCTTGCAGTTCTTGATGAACATGGAGTTCCACGAGTCTGGCCCAGGGGCAGAGTGCATGGGCATGTCATTTATCGCCTGTTCGAAGTCATTTGGCCTGTTAGTTCTCTGAACCATTTATCTACATGGTAATTGTACTTATGTGTACCTAAATAAATTTACTCACAAATGCACAAGGAGTCAGTGGAACACCGCCCTTATCATTCAAATATGGTATGAAAGATATATTTTACAAATCCATCACAGAGAATGACCCTTGGCAGCACAGGAATGCTTTTTGAAAGATCAGAATTGAGTTAATTAATGGCATCTCAATGCAACATCTTCAACCTAACACTGACACAATCATTACTTTAAGATACTGAGAGCAATTATACACTAACTGCATGTACAGTACTTCGATTTCCCTTGAATTTTACGAAAAATTTTATCAAGACAAAACAATGATTAGGGATGGCTTTCTTTCATTACCAAAAATTCAACTTACTGGCCGATTCAGACCAAGGCAGGGTGGCCCGAAAAAGAAAAACTTTCACCATCATTCACTCCATCACTGTCTTGCCAGAAGGGTGCTTTACACTACAGTTTTTAAACTGCAACATTAACACCCCTCCTTCAGAGTGCAGGCACTGTACTTCCCATCTCCAGAACTCAAGTCCGGCCTGCCGGTTTCCCTGAACCCCTTCATAAATATTACTTTGCTCACACTCCAACAGCACATCAAGAATTAAAAACCATTTGTCTCCATTCACTCCTATCAAACACGCTCACGCATGCCTGCTGGAAGTCCAAGCCCCTCGCACACAAAACCTCCTTTACCCGCTCCCTCCAACCTTTCCTAGGCCGACCCCTACCTCGCCTTCCTTCCACTACAGACTGATACACTCTTGAAGTCATTCTGTTTTACTCCATTCTCTCTACATGTCCAAACCACCTCAACAACCCTTCTTCAGCCCTCTGGACAACAGTTTTGGTAATCCCGCACCTCCTCCTAACTTCCAAACTACGAATTCTCTGCATTATATTCACACCACACATTGCCCTCAGACATGACATTTCCACTGCCTCCAGCCTCCTCCTTGCTGCAACATTCATCACCCATGCTTCACACCCATATAAGAGCATTGGTAAAACTATACTCTCATACATTCCCCTCTTTGCCTCCAAAGACAAAGTTCTTTGTCTCCACAGACTCCTAAGTGCACCACTCACCCTTTTCCCCTCATCAATTCTATGATTCACCTCATCTTTCATAGACCCATCCGCTGACACGTCCACTCCCAAATATCTGAATACATTCACCTCCTCCATACTCTCTCCCTCCAATCTGATATCCAATCTTTCATCACCTAATCTTTTTGTTATCCTCATAACCTTTCTCTTTCCTGTATTCACTTTTAATTTTCTTCTTTTGCATACCCTACCAAATTCATCCACCAATCTCTGCAACTTCTCTTCAGAATCTCCCAAGAGCACAGTGTCATCAGCAAAGAGCAACTGTGACAACTCCCACTTTATGTGTGATTCTTTATCTTTTAACTCCACGCCTCTTGCCAAGACCCTTGCATTTACTTCTCTTACAACCCCATCTATAAATATATTAAACAACCACGGTGACATCACACATCCTTGTCTAAGGCCTACTTTTACTGGGAAATAATCTCCCTCTTTCCTACATACTCTAATTTGAGCCTCACTATCCTCGTAAAAACTCTTCACTGCTTTCAGTAACCTACCTCCTACACCATACACCTGCAACATCTGCCACATTGCCCCCCTATCCACCCTGTCATACGCCTTTTCCAAATCCATAAATGCCACAAAGACCTCTTTAGCCTTATCTAAATAATGTTCACTTATATGTTTCACTGTAAACACCTGATCCACACACCCCCTACCTTTCCTAAAGCCTCCTTGTTCATCTGCTATCCTATTCTCCGTCTTACTCTTAATTCTTTCAATAATAACTCTACCATACACTTTACCAGGTATACTCAACAGACTTATCCCCCTATAATTTTTGCACTCTCTTTTGTCCCCTTTGCCTTTATATAAAGGAACTATGCATGCTCTCTGCCAATCCCTAGGTACCTTACCCTCTTCCATACATTTATTAAATAATTGCACCAACCACTCCAAAAACTATATCCCCACCTGCTTTTAACATTTCTATCTTTATCCCATCAATCCCGGCTGCCTTACCCCCTTTCATTTTACTGACTGCCTCACGAACTTCCCCCACAGTCACAACTGGCTCTTCCTCACTCCTACAAGATGTTATTCCTCCTTGCCCTATACACGAAATCACAGCTTCCCTATCTTCATCAACATTTAACAATTCCTCAAAATATTCCCTCCATCTTCCCAATACCTCCATCTCTCCATTTAATAACTCTCCTCTCCTATTTTTAACTGACAAATCCATTTGCTCTCTAGGCTTCCTTAACTTGTTAATCTCACTCCAAAACTTTTTCTTATTTTCAACAAAATTTTTTGATAACATCTCACCCACTCTCTCATTTGCTCTCTTTTTACATTGCTTCACCACTCTCTTAACCTCTCTCTTTTTCTCCATATACTCTTCCCTCCTTGCATCACTTCTACTTTGTAAAAACTTCTCATGTGCTAACTTTTTCTCCCTTACTACTCTCTCTACATCATCATTCCACCAACCGCTCCTCTTCCCTCCCACACCCACTTTCCTGTAACCACAAACTTCTGCTGAACACTAACACTACATCATTAAACCTACCCCATACCTCTTCGACCCCATTGCCTATGCTCTCATTAGCCCATCTATCCTCCACTAGCTGTTTACATCTTACCCTAACTGCCTCCTCTTTTAGTTTATAAACCTTCACCTCTCTCTTCCCTGATGATTCTATTCTCCTTGTATCCCATCTACCTTTTACTCTCAGTGTAGCTACAACTAGAAAGTGATCTGATATATCTGTGGCCCCTCTATAAACATGTACATCCTGAAGTCTACTCAACAGTCTTTTATCTACCAATACATAATCCAACAAACTACTGTCATTTCGCCCTACATCATATCTTGTATACTTATTTATCCTCTTTTCCTTAAAATATGTATTACCTATAACTAAACCCCTTTCTATACAAAGTTCAATCAAAGGGCTCCCATTATCATTTACACCTGGCACCCCAAACTTACCTACCACACCCTCTCTAAAAGTTTCTCCTACTTTAGCATTCAGGTCCCCTACCACAATTACTCTCTCACTTGGTTCAAAGGCTCCTATACATTCACTTAACATCTCCCAAAATCTCTCTCTCTCCTCTACATTCCTCTCTTCTCCAAGTGCATACACGCTTATTATGACCCACTTTTCGCATCCAACCTTTACTTTAATCCACATAATTCTTGAATTTACACATTCATATTCTCTTTTCTCCTTCCATAACTGATTCTTCAACATTACTGCTACCCCTTCCTTTGCTCTAACTCTCTCAGATACTCCAGATTTAATCCCATTTATTTCCCCCCACCGAAACTTCCCTACCCCCTTCAGCTTTGTTTCGCTTAGGGCCAGGACATCCAACTTCTTTTCATTCATAACATCAGCAATCATCTGTTTCTTGTTATCCGCACTACATCCACGCACATTCAAGCATCCCAGTTTTATAAAGTTTTTCTTCTTCTCTTTTTTAGTAAATGTCTACAGGAGAAGGGGTTACTAGCCCATTGCTCCCGGCATTTTAATCGACTCATGCGACACGCATGGCTTACGGAGGAAAGATTCTTTTCCACTTCCCCATGGACAATAGAAGAAATAAAGAAGAACAAGAGCTATTTAGAAAAAGGAGAAAAACCTAGATGTATGTATATATATATATGCAAGTGCGTGTCTGTGAAGTGTGACCAAAGTGTAAGTATGAGTAGCAAGATATCCCTGTGTGTTTATGAGACAGAAAAAGAAAACAGCAATCCTACCATCATGCAAAACAGTTACAGGTTTCTGTTTCACAGTCATCTGGCAGAACGGTAGTACTTCCCTGGGTGGTTGCTGTTATTTTTTTTTATTATCATCACACTGGCCGATTCCCACCAAGGCAGGGTGGCCCGAAAAAGAAAAACTTTCACCATCATTCACTCCATCACTGTCTTGCCAGAAGGGTGCTTTACACTACAGTTTTTAAACTGCAACATTAACACCCCTCCTTCAGAGTGCAGGCACTGTACTTCCCATCTCCAGGACTCAAGTCCGGCCTGCCGGTTTCCCTGAATCCCTTCATAAATGTTACTTTGCTCACACTCCAACAGCACGTCAAGTATTAAAAACCATTTGTCTCCATTCACTCCTATCAAACACGCTCACGCATGCCTGCTGGAAGTCCAAGCCCCTCGCACGCAAAACCTCCTTTACCCCCTCCCTCCAACCCTTCCTAGGCCGACCCCTACCCCGCCTTCCTTCCACTACAGACTGATACACTCTTGAAGTCATTCTGTTTCGCTCCATTCTCTCTACATGTCCGAACCACCTCAACAACCCTTCCTCAGCCCTCTGGACAACAGTTTTGGTAATCCCGCACCTCCTCCTAACTTCCAAACTACGAATTCTCTGCATTATATTCACACCACACATTGCCCTCAGACATGACATCTCCACTGCCTCCAGCCTTCTCCTCGCTGCAACATTCATCACCCACGCTTCACACCCATATAAGAGCGTTGGTAAAACTATACTCTCATACATTCCCCTCTTTGCCTCCAAGGACAAAGTTCTTTGTCTCCACAGACTCCTAAGTGCACCACTCACTCTTTTTCCCTCATCAATTCTATGATTCACCTCATCTTTCATAGACCCATCCGCTGACACGTCCACTCCCAAATATCTGAATACGTTCACCTCCTCCATACTCTCTCCCTCCAATCTGATATTCAATCTTTCATCACCTAATCTTTTTGTTATCCTCATAACCTTACTCTTTCCTGTATTCACCTTTAATTTTCTTCTTTTGCACACCCTACCAAATTCATCCACCAATCTCTGCAACTTCTCTTCAGAATCTCCCAAGAGCACAGTGTCATCAGCAAAGAGCAGCTGTGACAACTCCCACTTTGTGTGTGATTCTTTATCTTTTAACTCCACGCCTCTTGCCAAGACCCTCGCATTTACTTCTCTTACAACCCCATCTATAAATATATTAAACAACCACGGTGACATCACACATCCTTGTCTAAGGCCTACTTTTACTGGGAAATAATTTCCCTCTTTCCTACATACTCTAACTTGAGCCTCACTATCCTCGTAAAAACTCTTCACTGCTTTCAGTAACCTACCTCCTACACCATACACTTGCAACATCTGCCACATTGCCCCCCTATCCACCCTGTCATACGCCTTTTCCAAATCCATAAATGCCACAAAGACCTCTTTAGCCTTATCTAAATACTGTTCACTTATATGTTTCACTGTAAACACCTGGTCCACACACCCCCTACCTTTCCTAAAGCCTCCTTGTTCATCTGCTATCCTATTCTCTGTCTTACTCTTAATTCTTTCAATTATAACTCTACCATACACTTTACCAGGTACACTCAACAGACTAATCCCCCTATAATTTTTGCACTCTCTTTTGTCCCCTTTGCCTTTATACAAAGGAACTATGCATGCTCTCTGCCAATCCCTAGGTACCTTACCCTCTTCCATACATTTATTAAATAATTGCACCAACCACTCCAAAACTATATCCCCACCTGCTTTTAACATTTCTATCTTTATCCCATCAATCCCGGCTGCCTTACCCCCTTTCATTTTACCTACTGCCTCACGAACTTCCCCCACACTCACAAGTGGCTCTTCCTCACTCCTACAAGATGTTATTCCTCCTTGCCCTATACACGAAATCACAGCTTCCCTATCTTCATCAACATTTAACAATTCCTCAAAATATTCCCTCCATCTTCCCAATACCTCTAACTCTCCATTTAATAACTCTCCTCTCCTATTTTTAACTGACAAATCCATTTGTTCTCTAGGCTTTCTTAACTTATTAATCTCACTCCAAAACTTTTTCTTATTTTCAACAAAATTTGTTGATAACATCTCACCCACTCTCTCATTTGCTCTCTTTTTACATTGCTTCACCACTCTCTTAACTTCTCTCTTTTTCTCCATATACTCTTCCCTCCTTGCATCACTTCTACTTTGTAAAAACTTCTCATATGCTAACTTTTTCTCCCTTACTACTCTCTTTACATCATCATTCCACCAATCGCTCCTCTTCCCTCCTGCACCCACTTTCCTGTAACCACAAACTTCTGCTGAACACTCTAACACTACATTTTTAAACCTACCCCATACCTCTTCGACCCCATTGCCTATGCTCTCATTAGTCCATCTATCCTCCAATAGCTGTTTATATCTTACCCTAACTGCCTCCTCTTTTAGTTTATAAACCTTCACCTCTCTCTTCCCTGATGCTTCTATTCTCCTTGTATCCCATCTACCTTTTACTCTCAGTGTAGCTACAACTAGAAAGTGATCTGATATATCTGTGGCCCCTCTATAAACATGTACATCCTGAAGTCTACTCAACAGTCTTTTATCTACCAATACATAATCCAACAAACTACTGTCATTTCGCCCTACATCATATCGTGTATACTTATTTATCCTCTTTTTCTTAAAATATGTATTACCTATAACTAAACCCCTTTCTATACAAAGTTCAATCAAAGGGCTCCCATTATCATTTACACCTGGCACCCCAAACTTACCTACCACACCCTCTCTAAAAGTTTCTCCTACTTTAGCATTCAAGTCCCCTACCACAATTACTCTCTCACTTGGTTCAAAGGCTCCTATACATTCACTTAACATCTCCCAAAATCTCTCTCTCTCCTCTGCATTCCTCTCTTCTCCAGGTGCATACACGCTTATTATGACCCACTTCTCGCATCCAACCTTTACTTTAATCCACATAATTCTTGAATTTACACATTCATATTCTCTTTTCTCCTTCCATAACTGATCATTTAACATTACTGCTACCCCTTCCTTTGCTCTAACTCTCTCAGATACTCCAGATTTAATCCCATTTATTTCCCCCCACTGAAACTCTCCTACCCCCTTCAGCTTTGTTTCGCTTAGGGCCAGGACATCCAACTTCTTTTCATTCATAACATCAGCAATCATCTGTTTCTTGTCATCCGCACTACATCCACGCACATTTAAGCAACCCAGTTTTATAAAGTTTTTCTTCTTCTCTTTTTTAGTAATTGTATACAGGAGAAGGGGTTACTAGCCCATTGCTCCCGGCATTTTAGTCGCCTCATACGACACGCATGGCTTACGGAGGAAAGATTCTTTTCCACTTCCCCATGGACAATAGAAGAAATAAAAAAGAACAAGAGCTATTTAGAAAAAGGAGAAAAACCTAGATGTATGTATATATATATATGCATGTGCGTGTCTGTGAAGTGTGACCAAAGTGTAAGTAGGAGTAGCAAGATATCCCTGTTATCTTAGCGTGTTTATGAGACAGAATTGTCTACCAACAATTATTATATTATTATTTTCTCAGTTGTTTGTTGGGTTATCTTATTGAAACTTGGGCAATGTATGATGGAAAAATACTTCTTAACGTACACCAAAAATGAAAGAAATCAGACCATAAATAGTAGAGTTCACTTCTCAGCCATTAGCAGCCGCTTAGCGGTATATTTTTGTATGGTTTTTATGGTTATAATCTCATTTTTTCGGTCTCATTTGATAGAATGAAAGATATATTACAGAAATAGATATGATTTTGATTGCTTTCATGACGAAAAGTACCTTGGAATTGCACTCACAGTAGCGAAAATGTTCTATTCTTTAGCGAAGCTCAAGAGTAAACAAATGACGTCACCGTCCAATATCTGTCCGCCTGCCAGTCCAAATTCCAATATTGAGTCAAGAATGGGTTAACATTATTTATACAATTATTACAATAATGCAGCAGACTGCATAACAGTAAATCTTCTATTTTTTTGTGAATAAAAATTCCAAATGGTAAGCAAGAGTAATATAAGAGGGGCCTGTAGCCGTGACTAATGAGCAAAGAAAATGTTATTTTAGTGCCAGGAATGTCTACATTGTTTATTCTGGACCCTATTTTGAAATTGGCATCTGTTGAAATTTGTGTGAAATTGGCCAAATTGCCAATTTCTGACCACTTTATTGGGTAGTTGAAATAAATGAATTGGCAGTTTCTTGTACTCAGTTGACAGACTAGAAGTAAATAAGTTTATTCAGGTATACACAAATACAGTTACATAGGTCATCATACATAGCAGTTTATGTATAGAGAACCTAGGATAACCCAGAAAAGTCAGACGAAGTGACTTATTTCCAGTACCTGGCTTGGGCTTGCCATACATGATTTTTGGTAAATATTTTTTTTTCTCAGTTGTTTGTTGGGCTATCTCTTATTGAAACCTGGGCAATGTATGATGGAAAGATGCTTCTTAACGTACAACAAAAATAAAAAAGACGGACGATAAATAAGGGAGTTCACTTCTCAGCCATTAGCCGCCTCTTTGCAGTATATTTTCGTATGGTTTTTATGATTGTATTCTCATTTTTTTGGACTCATTTGATAGAATGGAAGATATATTACAGAAACAGACATGATTTTGATTGCTTTCATGATGAAAAGTACCTTGAAATTGAGCTCAAAGTAGCGGAAATGTTCGATTTTTGCCTATGTTCAATGAACTTTGTGTAAGTTGGTTAATTTTATTAAGTGTATTCTAACCTAACCACTCTGTAATCCGGCAAACTCAGTAATCCGGTACACTACAGGTCCCAACGATGCCGGATTTGTGACGGAGGACCTGTATTACTCTATTTTCTACTGGTTACAAAGTTAAAGACACTTTCCCCTTTATTCCTTTATCACACATTGTGTGTACTATTACACCATGATCACACTTGTCCTCAGTGCATCAATGACCATGTCATACTGGTCTAGTAGCTGTGAGTAGCAGGAGCAACATGGGTCATGCAACTGTTGGGTATCCAAGTGGTTAGCAATCTTGCTTCCTAGAACCCTTTCAAAGATTCTTATAATATGGGATGTTATTGCTATCAGTCTATAATACTTTGCAATTGCTTTACTGCTGCCTTTGTGGAGTGGGGTTATATCCGTTGGTTTTAGTGACTGTGGGATGACATGTCTAGGCTACCTCTCCATAGAATATTTAGGGCACACAAAAGGGAGGGTTTCCTGCAGTTCTTGATGAGCATGGAAATCTGAGTCTGGGCCTGGGGCAGAGCACATGGGCATGTTAATTTTTTTTTCTTTCAGAAATTCTGTAAACAATAAAAAAAAAATTATCATAAATTCACTTAAGATTGTTGACCCTCTGTCCAATTAACAGCTCACTAAATAGAGTCATACTCTAGACTACTTGATTTCTTTCCTGTCATTTGTGTAAGTCCCTTCTCATTTAAGCAAGGGCCCAATAATGGATGTGGCTTTTGCCCTAGATTTGTCATATGAAAAAAATTATTTTGGATTTTCTCTATTTCATTTATAGGCAGGCCCTAGTTTATGGCAATTCACTAATATGGCAGTTTTCAACTATACCCACTTATTCATTCAAACAGCACCCAAGTCACCATTATGGTATAACACTCTTGGTAGCTGAAAATCCAAGTGCCATTTTCTTTATCTTGGGTTGTTTAAATCCTCCATGAACACTACATGTGTCTGGCGTCTCTCTGGAAACTTTCCAAAGTTTCAAGCATTTTAAAGTTATATATTATATTAACACATCGGTCATCTCCCACCAAGGCAGAGTGACCTGAAAAAGAAAAACTTTCATCATCATTCACTCCATCACTGTTTTGCCAGAAGCTCACTTACACTGCAGTTATAAAACTCCAACATTAACATCCCTCCTTCAAAGTGCAGACACTGTACTTCCTATCTCCAGAACGGCCTGCCGGTTTCCCAGAATCCCATCATAAATGTTATCTTGCTCACACTCCAACAGCATGTCAAGTCCTAAAAACCATTTGTCTCCATTCACTCCTAACACACTCATGCATGCTTGCTGGAAGTCCAAGGCCCTTGCACACAAAACCTCCTTTACCCCCTCCCTCCAACCTTTCCTAGGCTGACCCCTACCCTGCTGTCCCTTCACTACAGATTTGTCACTCTGAAGTCATTCTATTTAGTTCCATCCTCTCTACATGTGCGAACCACCTCAACAACCTCTCCGCAGCCCTCTGGATAATAGTTTTGGTAATCTCGCACCTCCTCCTAATTTCCAAACTACAAATTCTCTGCATTATAGTCACACCACATGCTGCCCTCAGGCATGACATCTCCACTGCCTCCAGCCTTCTCCTTGTTGCAACATTCACCACCCATGTTTCACACCCATATAAGAGCACTGGTATAACTATACTCTCATACATTCCCCTCTTTGCTTCCATGGACGAAGTTCTTTGTCTCCACAGTCTCCTAAGTGTATCACTCACCTTTTCCCCCTCACCAATTCTATGATTCACTTAATCTTTCATAGACCCCTGTGCTGGAACGTCCACTCCTAAATATCTGAACATGTTCACCTCCTCCATACTCTCTCCCTCCAATCTGATATCCAATCTTTCATCACCTAAATTTTTTGCTAGCCTCGTCACCTTACTCTTTCCTTTATTCACTTTTAATTTTCTTCTTTTACATACCCTACCAAACTTATCCATCAACCTCTGCAACTTCTCTTCAGAATCTCCCAAAAGCACTGTCATCAGCAAAGAGCAACTGTGACAACTGGTGACGTCACATATCCTTGTCTAAGGCCTACTTTTACTGAGAAAATGTCTCCCTCTCCCCCTCATACTCTAACCTGAGCCTCACTATTCTCGTAAAACTTCTTCACTGCTTTCAGTAACCTCTGTCCTATTCCATACATTTGCAACATCTGCCACACAGCCCCTTTAACCACCCTGTCATATGCCTTTTCCAAATCCATAAATGCCAGAAAAACCTCTTTACCCTTATCTAAATACTGTTCACCTACAAGTGTCACTGTAAACACTTTGTCTACACCCCCCCCCTCCTTTCCTAAAGTTTACTCGTTCATCTGCAATCCTACTCTCCATCTTAGTCTTAATTTTTTCAATAATAACTACCACATACTTTACCAGGTATAATCAAGACTTCTTCACTTATAATTTTTGCACTCTCATTTGTTCCCTTTACCTTTATACAAAGGAACTATACATACTCTGTCAATCCCTTGGTACCTTCCCCTCTTCCATGCATTAAATAAAAGCACCAACCACTCCAAAACTATATCCCCACCTGCTTTTAACATTTCTATCTTTATCCCATCAATCCCAACTGCATTATCACCTTTCATTCTACCCACTGCCTCACAACTTCCCCCCCACTCACAACTGGCTCTTCCTCACTCCGACAAATTGTCATTCCTCTTTGCCCTATACATGAAATCACAGCCTCCCTATCTTAATCAACATTTAATAATTCCTCAAAATATTCCCTCCATCTTCCTGATACCTCTAACTCTCCATTTAATAACACTCCTCTCCTATTTTTAACTAGCAAATACACTTGTTCCCTAGGCTTCTTCAACTTACTAATCTCACTCCAAATTTTTTCTTATTTTCAACAAAATTTGTTGATAACATCTCACCCACTCTCTCATTTGTTCTCTTTTTACTTTGCTTCATCACTCTCTATACCTCTCTTTTTCTCTCCATATACTCCCTCCTTGCATCACTTCTACTTTGTAAAAACCTCTCATAACTTTTTCTCCCTCACTACTCTCTTTACATCATTCCACCAATTGCTCTTTTTCCCTCCTGCACCCACTTTCCTGTAACCACAAACTTCCCCCTGAACACTAATACATTTTTAACCCTTTGACTGTTGCAAGCCCCTTTCTGAAACTGTCATTCTATGTCGCAAAATTTTTGGAAAAAAAAACAAAATTATTTTTCTTATGAAATGATAGAGAATCTTTTCCCGATGGTAATGACACCAAAAGTACTAAATTTGGTCGAAAACTCACGGAATTACGCTCCCACGAAGCTAGCAGTCTCGGCGACACGTGCGCATTGACGATTTCACCGACTTTGAGCACTGTTTTTGGCCAATTCCCTTGTTCCAGTTGACCAAACTCATAGCTATTTCTTCAGAACTCCATTTTTTTTTTTTCTATCAGTTGAGCACAAGAAACCGCCCATTTACCGATTTGAACTACCCAATCAAGTGGTCAGAAATGGGCAAATTGGCCAATTTCACACAAATTGAAGAGGATGCCAATTTCAAAATAGGGTCCAGAATAAACAATGCAGACCTTACTGGCACTAAAATAACATATCCTCTGTTCATTAGGCATGTCTCTAGGCCCCTCTTATATTAATATTGCTTTCTATTTTGATTTTTTATTCATACAAAAAATACAAAATTTACTTTTATGCAGACTACCGCATTATTGTAAAAATGTTATAAATAATATCAGTGCACTAGTGAAAGAATATTAGACTCCCCAGTTGATGTGTATTGGACGTGTGGTGTGATTTGCTTACTCTGCAACATTGGTAAAAATCGAACATTTCCGCTACTTTGAGCTCAATTTCGAGGGCGTTTTCATTGTGAAACTAATCAAAATCATCTCTATTTCTGTAATATGTTTTCCATTTTATCACGCAAGACCATGAAAATGAGGATAAAACGATAAATACCATACGAAAATACACCTCAAAGTCGGCGTTTTAATCCAAAAAAACGATCAGTTTTTTTTCTCATTACGCACTGCGTGCTGCAGGATTTTTTTTATGTGGTGCACACTGACCATACAAACCCATTCTCTCACATGTGGGCCTACCAGCTTTTTCCTGCTTGATTTGAAGCCGCTAGAATTTACACATATAAATACGTCTGAAACAGTGGCGAGTAAGACGTATATATAGGAGCAAAACAGTCAAAGGGTTAAACCTACCCCATACATTTTCGACCTCATTGCCTATCTTCTCACTAGCCCATCTATCCTCCAATAGTTGTTTATATCTTACCCTAACTGCCTCCTCCTCTAGTTTATAAAGCTTCACATCTCTTTTAGTTGCTGCTTCTATTTTCCTTGTATCCCATCTACCTCTTACTCTCACTGTAGCTACAACTAAAAAGTGATTGATTTATCTGTGGCCCCCCCCTATAAACAAGTACATCCTGAGGTCTACTCAATAGTCTTGTCTACCAATGTGTAGTCCAACAAAATAATGTCATTACACCCTACCTATCTTGTTTACTCATTTACCCTCTTTTTTTCTTGAAGTATGTATTATCTATAACCAAACCCCCTTTCTATACAAGGTTCCTAGGTCCCCAATTATCATTTACACCTGGCACTCCAAACTTACCTACCACACCCTCTCTATATGTTTCTCCTACTTAAGCATTTAGGTCCCCTACCACAATTACTCTCACTTGATTCAAAAGTTCCTACACACTTGCTTAACATCTCCCATAATTTCTCTCCTCTATACACCTCTCTTCTCTAGGTACATACACTTATGACCCACGTTTTGTATCTGACCCTTTTTTCAATCCACAATCCTTTAATTTATACATTTATATTCCCTCTTTTCCTTCATGTACAGGAAAAGTACAGAGGTAAGGAGAAAGATCTTGTGAGGTATGGGCACTGGCATTGTGGGGGTGAGGTACAGGCACTGGCATTGCAGGGGTGAGGTACAGGCACTGGCATTGCAGGGGTGAGGTACAGGCACTGGCATTGCAGGGGTGAGGTACAGGCACTGGTGTTGCGGGGGGGTACGGGCACTGGTGTTGCGGCAATGAGGTAAGGGCACTAGCGTTGCGGCGGTGACGTACGGGCACTAGCGTTGCGGCAGTGAGGTACGGGTACTGGCATTGCGGCGGTGAGGTACGGGTACTGGCGTTGCAGCGGTGAGGTACGGGCACTGGCACTGCGGCGGTGAGGTACGGGCACTGGCACTGCGGCGGTGAGGTGCGGGCACTGGCACTGCAGCGGTGAGGTACGGGCACTGGCACTGCAGCGGCGAGGTACGGGCACTGGCACTGCAGCGGCGAGGTACGGGCACTGGCACTGCAGCGGCGAGGTACGGGCACTGGCACTGCAGCGGTGAGGTATGGGCACTGGCACTGCGGCGGTGAGGTATGGGCACTGGCACTGCGGCGGTGAGGTACGGGCACTGGCGCTGCGGCGGTGAGGTACAGGCACTGGCGCTGCGGCAGTGAGGTATGGGCACAGGCGCTGCAGCGATGAGGTACGGGCACTGGCGCTGAGGCGGTGAGGTACAGGCACTGGCGCTGCGGCGGTGAGGTATGGGCACTGGTGCTGCGGCAGTGAGGTACGGGCACTGGCGCTGCAGTGGTGAGGTACGGGCACTGGCGCTGCGGTGGTGAGATACGGGCACTGGCACTGCGGCAGAGAGATACGGGCAATGGCGCTGCAACAGTGAGGTACGGACACTGGTGTTGCAGCGGTGAGGTACGGGCACTGATGTATAGGTCCTGAGTTACAAGTTCTGTGGTATGAATAGAGGTACACGAAGTGAATTACAGGTAACAAGCTCAGCAATGAGCTACAGGTACTGAAACAGGTACAGGTACTGAATTACAGGTACTGGAAGTGGAGATATTGAGTTACTGGTACTAATGTGAAAGTATGTAGTTACAGGTACCAAGTTACAGGCACTGATGTGCAAGTATGTAGTTACAGGTGCAAAGTTACAGGTACTAATGTGCAAGTATGGAGTTACAGGTACCAAGTTACAGGTACTGATGTGCAAGTATGTAGTTACAGGTACAGTTACAGGTACTGATGTGCAAGTATGGAGTTACAGGTACGAAGTTACAGGTACTGATGTGCAAGTATGTAGTCACAGGTACAAAATTACAGGTACTGATGTGCAACTATGGAATTACAGGTACCAAGTTACAGGTACTGATGTGCAACTATGGAGTTACAGGCACTGGTGTTCAGGTAATCAGGCACAGGTACTATGTGCAAGTCAAGATACAAGTAGCAATGTTCAGGTAGTGAGGTACAGGTATTAAGATAGAGGTAGCAAGATACAGGTACTGAGGTACTGGCACTGATATAGAGGTAATGAGGTACAGGTCCTGATATACAAATAGGTGCAGGTAATGAGGTACAGGTCCTGATATACAAATAGGTGCAGGTAATGACATAGAGGTAGTGAGGTACAGGTCCTGATACAGTAGTGAGGTAGAGCTACTGAGGTACTGGCAATGAGGTACAGGTACTGATGTTGAGGTAGTGAGGCACAAGTACCGAGGTACAGGTTGTGAGGCACAGGTACCAAGTTACAGGTAGTGAGGTACAAGTACTGATATTGAGGTAGTGAGGCACAAGTACTGAGGTACAGGTAGTGAGGTACAAGTACTGATATTGAGGTAGCGAGGCACAGGTACCGAGTTACAGGTAGTGAGGTACAGGTACCGAGTTACACGTGGTGTGGTAAGTAGTTTTATTCAGGTACAGGTATACATAAATAGCTACATAAATTATCATACATATCAGCATATGTCGACGTGACTTATTTCCACTGGGGTCCTTGAGACTAAAATGAATATAAGTCACTGACTTCTTTGGGTTATCCTGGGTAATCTACACATGCTGCTATGTATGATAATTTATGTAACCATATTTGTGTGTACTTGTAGATGTACTAAGTTACAAGTAGTGAGGTATAGGTATTGATGTTGACGTACAAGTACTGAGTTTACAGGTACTGAGGTACCTGTAGTGACGTTGAGGTAGTAAGGTAAAATATTGGCTAAGCCGGTAGATGTGGACCTGCCTTGCATGGGCCAGTAGGCCCGCTGCAGTGTTCCTTCTTTCTTATGCTCTTATGTACTGATGTAGCGAGGTACAAGTGCTGATGTAGTGAGGTACAAGTGCTGATGTAGCAAGGTACAAGTGCTGATGTAGCGAGGTACAAGTGCTGATGTAGCGAGGTACAAGTGCTGATGTAGCGAGGTACAAGTGCTGATGTAGCGAGGTACAAGTGCTGATGTAGCGAGGTACAAGTGCTGATGTAGCGAGGTACAAGTGCTGATGTAGCGAGGTACAAGTGCTGATGTAGCGAGGTACAAGTGCTGATGTAGCGAGGTACAAGTGCTGATGTAGCGAGGTACAAGTGCTGATGTAGCGAGGTACAAGTGCTGATGTAGCGAGGTACAAGTGCTGAGGTAGTGAGGTACAAGTAATGAGTAAAAGGTACAAAGTTACAGGTACTGACAGAGGTAGTGAGGTACAAGTACTAAGAGGTACTAAGTTGCAGGTACTGATATAGAGGCAGTGAGGTACAAGTACTAACTAAGAGATACTAAGTTACAGGTACTAATATAGAGGTAGTGAGGTACAAGTACTAAGAGGTACTAAGTTGCAGGTACTGATATAGAGGCAGTGAGGTACAAGTACTAACTAAGAGATACTAAGTTACAGGTACTAATATAGAGGCAGTGAGGTACAAGTACTAAGAGGTACTAAGTTGCAGGTACTGATAGAGGCAGTGAGGTACAAGTACTAAGAGGTACTAAGTTACAGGTACTGATAGAGGCAGTGAGGTACAAGTACTAAGAGGTACTAAGTTACGGGTACTAATATAGAGGCAGTGAGGTACAAGTACTAAGAGGTACTAAGTTACAGGTACTGATATAGAGGCAGTGAGGTTCAAGTACTAAGAAGTACTAAGTTACAGGTACTGATATAGAGGCAGTGAGGTACAAGTACTAAGAGGTACTAAGTTACAGGTACTAATATAGAGGCAGTGAGGTACAAGTACTAAGAGATACTAAGTTACAGGTACTAATATAGAGGCAGTGAGGTACAAGTACTAAGAGATACTAAGTTACAGGTACTAATATAGAGGCAGTGAGGTACAAGTACTAAGAGATACTAAGTTACAGGTACTAATATAGAGGCAGTGAGGTACAAGTACTAAGAGATACTAAGTTACAGGTACTAATATAGAGGCAGTGAGGTACAAGTACTAAGAGATACTAAGTTACAGGTACTGACAGGTAGTGAGGTAGAAGTACTTACTATGTTACAGGTACTAATATAGAGGTAGTGAGGTACAGTGTCAGTTTAATAACTCAGCCTCACATAGTACTGCAATGAAAACACTGGAGAAAAAAAAATCATTTATTTCAGTTTGAGCAGAAAAGAGTGAGGAGTGACGTAGTGTTGCTGGAGGATAAGTAAGACGTGTGACAGTAGTGGACAGTGTTGACGAGGTAGATGTCAAGGTAGAAAGTAGAAGTAGCAAGAAGACAGCTGCTAACTCTCCCGCCAAAACAAGTGGTGGACTAGGCCTACTAGTGGCAGTGTCAGGCACTAGGCCTACACCACCTGGAGCACAGGTGACACTACCTACTTGGGTGCCTACCAGCACAGTGCCACAGATGGTGCCGCTAACACCTGCTCAGCAGCAGCTGCCTCAATAACACAACACAACGGTCGTAGCCTCAACACCTTCCCTCTTATTTTTCCCTGCCACTCTTACTGGTGCCTCAGTTTCATGGCTCACTTTTCTCCTTTTAACGACCTACTGGCATGAAGCAACTTAACGGATCAACTGTCAACTTACTAACTTTAACCGCTGCTTAATAATCAAGTCAGTAGGTATAATAGTACACATACACAAGGGCCGGTTACTGCAAATGGCGAACGAGCAACGTGATTACTTTTGTACGGGGACCACTGCATGACGCGCACGGCGCTCCATCCTGCCACACCACACTACCTCGCTTACTATATCATCTCTGATAACTCTCATACACGTATATATCAACTTATACTCATGTTTAACTGTGAAATGAGCGTTTTAATGCTTTAGGGATGGTTTATTAGTGTGATTTGTGGTGGTGAGGTGGAGTATGTGGGTGGTGATGTGGCAACAATGTGGTGCATCTCGTCCCCAAAGTGTGGCGGGAACACCAGGATGCGTCACAAATGCACCTTGTTTCCAGGTGCACTTTTCTCCATCATGGAGGGAAGGACACGCTTAGCCACTCCCGCCACGCCACTCTGCTGTGCAGAATGGCTTCATTGGCTACGTGGTATCCAAAAAGTCATATCGAGAAAAGGCAGGACAAGTGAAGTAGTGTGAGGGTGTGAGGGAGAATGTGGCGGCGGCGGCGGCGGGTGGCGGGCGCGCGCGCGCCCACCTGGCGACGGTGCTGCCACCACCACCAACAACAACAACAACAACAACAACATTTATCCTCCTCACAACCCATCTCATTTAAATTAAAATTAAAATATTTCTTCTGAAGCTAAATCTACTACGTATATTTTAATGGAGCACACATCCTTTATTTTTATGAGAATCACTGAAAGTAGCTTTCTAATTTAGAAATTATGTTAATATATGCACCTCAACATTTTATTTACCGAGTGCCGAGTTTAGTTAATTACAATTTTAAATAATTTTGAAAAACCTGCATTTGTCTTACACAGTAATATGTGTGTATATAACCTCACATAACTCACAAGAGTCAAACAGTAACATTACCACTGCAGCTCTTGGCATATACAACACTACACATATATATATGTGTGTGTGTGTGTGAAAAAAAACAACCTTTTCATTATTTGTTAGAGGATATTCGCATTATTTTACAAATTACTTTCGTATAATAATGCGCTTTTTATGACATGTATAAAGATTATATAAAACATGAATCTGTTATATATATGGTCCTTAATTTGCAAAATTAAATAAGAAAGTAAAAAAAAAATAATCACCTCCATCAGATCAGTTATGGTAACTGTAAAAAAACTTGCCTGCTGTTATAATTTAAACAAAATACTTAATTAGGGTATTTTATATAGCATGACCCCTTACGGAAGATGCTTTATGCCAGAGATTTGATCCAAGGAACTGGATTTATCTTCCCTTTCCGGTGATCTTATCCGAGATAACACATGGTGAGTAATACCAACATTTATACAAGATACATATGTAGTAATGAGGATATTTCTTAAGTCTGATTTTTTCTGGGTTATCCTGGGTAATTTACATATATGTTAAACTAAGTATAATAATTGTACTTATATGTACCTGTACCTTAATAAACTTAGACGTGTCGCTAACCCTTGTCTTATGTAAGTTTATTTACCTACAGTTACACATACGTATAATTACACAAATTTAGGTGATTATAATTATCATACAAATTAACATGTGTATATATTACCTAGGATAACCTAAAATACACTGTGACGTATTTCTATTTAGGTTCAGTAATCCAACCAGACTGGATTGATAGTCAAATTTTAGTGAAAACGTCGTTTCAATAAATGTCGTAATTACCACAGATGTGTTTTATAAACCTGGTTGCCTCCCATTACCAGATGCTGTATGACCCATACGGATTTAACGCCTCCATTGATTACCCATCTGTGTGAGAGACCATCCTGAGAGATAGTGAATCACTGGTGATAGTAACTGCAGCTCTGCTGTGTGAGAGTTGGTTTTCACAAAATGGCGCAGCAGGGACGACGAAGCATAAACACTGCATAGAATTGGTGCGAGGGGCGGTATCTGCACAGAATGCTTCGGTATTGCTACCAGCCATTATTTGTGATACTGTGTCGCCAACGAGGAGTTGTATGGTGTGGCACTGAACGGTGTCCGCCAAATTCTTGGTGTCTACGAGAATTTGGTGGACAGGTTTCAAAAGGTTTGCCTCGACGTCAACCCTGCATTAAGTGTGCGACTGCATGACGTGTCTCGTTATTACATATGGATAAAGGTCCGAAATGTGCCTTTTGAGGCTGACGAGCAGGATCTTCGAGATGTTTTTGAACGATATGAGATGGTTCACGTGGCTACGGTGGGAAAGTGGACAGAAGGAACGTATGCTAGACTACCTGAGGGAACGTTCACGTTGAAAATGACGTTGAGACACCCCATCCCGTCATTTATGATCTTGGAAGATTTCAGGACGCAAGTGATGGTCGCATATGCGGGGCAGCGTCGCACTTGCTGAGTATGCGGGGCCTATGATCACATTGTGGCACAGTGTGGTCGTCGGCAGGGGTCGAAGGATGCTGGACGTAATCAGGAGGCTCTGGTTGTTCAGGAGGACACGGCTGGGACGAGGAAGAGAGCGACTATGCTGAGTTCGGCGTGGAGTGTGGAAGTGGAGCAGGTGGAGTTGCATGAGGAGGCCTGTGTGACGCTTCCGGGAGTCCAGAGCACTCTGGGGCCAGAACCTGAGGTTATAGGTGGTGTGACGCCTGAGGAGGCTCGAACAGATAGATACGGTGCTGCATGATCTGTTGGGTACCCCAGATGCGGGGTCAGTGGAGGGGATTGTTGTTAACCTCGCGTCCGAGGTGGATTGAGGGGACGTGGTAGGTGAAGTGACTGAGGAAAGTGTGGCTGACACTATGGAAATCTATCCATTGGAGGCAGTTATTCATAATGATGGCCTCCAAGAGGAAGCAATAGAACAGGATAGTGGATCACAAAAGAGGGCAGCTGCATTCTCTGTACCAGAGGATGTGTTGACTCTGGCACAATGTTCTGGTAAAAAGGTGTGGGCAGACATGACAAAGAGTGGCCCTGGAGGATTCAAAGGACCAGGGACTGTGAAAGGTGGTTTTTGGGGGTCGGCTGGTCGTCGTAGACAGGTGGATCAAGGTGTATCAGTGCCCAAAGGGAAATCTCTGTCAGCTTCAGGTGTTTAACTGTCAACGTCAATGGTTTAAGGCATAGGTTAAAGATGTAGGTGGTTTAGTGCATTTTTAGGTCAGAATGGTGTGGATGTTGTGCTTGTGAAAGAGAACAATCACAAACTTGGATGCAAGTTGGTGATTGAGAGTTATGCTGTTTTAATAAATAACAAAAAGGCACAATACCGTGACTGGAACGATATGCTGTTTTAGTGGCGCACTCGTTGCGTTTGAAAGGGGGCGTAGCTATAATGGTGAGGGAAACCAGCCCGTATGTTGTACATCGTAGTGAAGAGGGTGGTGAGGGGAGGGTGGATGGGTTGTGGGAGAGGGAATGGGTGGCGTTTGTGTGTGCTTATGGTCCAGCAGAGGGTCACGACAAAGTTAAGAATGCCTCTGTGAGGGATGTTTTGGTCCATCTTCATTCACTCCCCGCCCTAGCGGTCGTGAGGGCCGACTGGAATTGTGTGGTACGTTGCTCCTGCTGATAAGTTTAATTACTTGGAGCTTCCAACTTGTGAACCTACTCTTATTATTGGCGAGTATAATGCAAGACAAAAGCATTGGAAACTCAGTTTGGTAATCGTAATGGTAATCAGCTGTTGTCACTCTTAAACAGTCATGATAATGTGCAAATTGTAGGTGACCTTGAGCCCACACACATCTATGCAGGCATCCTTGATCTGTGCCTGGGCTTCAACATTACTTCTGCCAGCTGTGGGTCTTCTATTGTAACAGATATATCATCTGATCATTCCCCAAGGCTAACCTCACTAGATATTGGTAATACTAACCTTCCGGGTGGGATATTCAAACAGAAACGTTTTAATGTTCCCCCTGATCAGCATGATGACTTTGTTGCACATGTGACTGACTGGTATAATTCCTATGAGTGTTCCTCCATTGAGACCTTTAACAATGACCTTGTGAGCAGTATTCAGAACTACTTAGAACCGCCACTGAAACCTTATGGTAATGTAAGCCCATTTAAATTCCATAATATTCATGCGTCCTGTGGAAAATTGCATTTTTCTGAATGTATCATTATGTACATAACAGTAAATGAACAAAGATAATTATTATTTATCAGTTAAACAAGTAGGAATTTTGGACACCTAGGTCGCAAAAAATGTCCCCCTTCGATACCTACCACTGTCATATCCACAAGTTGCTCTGGACCTATTAATTATAAATGAAATATACATACACCAGGAATTCTGGTAAATATATAAATTTGTGGACTGTATATTAAATTAATAAAGGATTATATATATACACATTTACATGACAGAAGGAAAATATCTTAATATCACTCACCAATTTGACTGGAGATTAATGTGTCATGTACAGGACCCCCCCCCCTTTTTGCCTACATTTATGAAAAATTTACTGGCCAGAATTTAAACATAAATTAGACAGCTTATCTCAGGTTCCTGGAGTTGTCCTGTCCTGTCGCCTGATACTCAAGTTATGCAGGAATGCACATCCAACAATTTCATCTCCTATTTGAGAGGTGTCAGCCCAATTTTAACCTCTAGAGCACGAAAAATTCTTCTCATTACATTTAACGTCTGTTACTCCATTCAAACAACAATGGTGACTGACCTTCTATGCAGGCGCAGCTTCCCGTTTTCGATAACATAAATTTTATTAAAGACAGTATGGCCATCTATTTACATATAACTACTGTATTTCTGGAAAATATATACAGTATTTTCCACACTGTGGCTGGGCGGAGTTCGCTGCTAAACGACTCAAATTGCTCATTTGGCAATGGTGGAGGACCTGGGTACATATAGGATCTGGCATCCACACGGCGACATATTACACAAGATTTAATCACCCTTTTTTACACTTTGCCGTCTTTGTGGAATCCAGAAAGTTTCCCTAATACAATTTAAGGTATTTTGTACCCCACCATTCATTACATTTTTATGGGCATTTAGCACAATCAAATTTGTTAGATGATGAGTTTTGGGCAGTAAGATAGGGTGTTTAGCATAATCACCCAATTCAGCATTTTGTAACCTACCTCTGCACCTAATTACACTGTTCTCTAAATACAGCCCCAATTTCTCTATTATGGAACCTTTCACAATTTTTCATTCCATCATCAATTTAATCTCATTTTCATAGATTCCTCATGTCGGAGGATCTCACCTTCAAGGACCATAACATTGTATCAATCGCATCTGCTAGAAAAATGACAGGATGGATAATGAGAACCTTCAAAACTAGGGAGGCCGAGCCCATGATGACACTCTTCAGGTCACTTGTTCTATCTAGGCTGGAATATTGCTGCACACTAACAGCACTTTTCAAGGCAGGTGAAATTGCCGACCTAGAAAATGTACAGAGAACTTTCATGGCGTGCATAACGGAGATAAAACACCTCAATTACTGGGAGCGCTTGAGGTTCCTAAACCTGTATTCCCTGGAACGCAGGAGGGAGAGATACATGATTATATACACCTGGAAAATCCTAGACGGACTAGTACCGAACTTGCACACGAAAATCACTCACTACAAAAGCAAAAGACTTGGCAGACGATGCACCATCCCCCCAATGAAAAGCAGGGGTGTCACTAGCACGTTAAGAGACCATACAATAAGTGTCAGGGGCCCGAGACTGTTCAACTGCCTTCCAGCACACATAAGGGGGATTACCAACAGACCCCTGGCAGTCTTCAAGCTGGCACTGGACAAGCACCTAAAGTCAGTTCCTGATCAGCCGGGCTGTGGCTCGTACGTTGGTTTGCGTGCAGCCAGCAGCAACAGCCTGGTTGATCAGGCTCTGATCCACCAGGAGGCCTGGTCACAGACCGGGCCGCGGGGGCGTTGACCCCCAGAACTCTCTCCAGGTAAACTCCAGGTCTGTACCCTCTTTATCCAAAATTCAAGAGGATGTGAAAACTTAAATGAAATATTCATCTTGTTTAGAAATTTAAACACCAACGTAGTTACATTGATTAGTTTGGGTAAAGAATACCTATTTATATCAATGGCTAAGGAAGGACAAACTATTGGAGCCAGGGCCGGATTACCGCATAGGCAAACTAGGCATTTGCCTAGGGCCCCGCGCATTTGGGGGGCCCCGCGGTCCAAGGGGTTCAGGGGCTCATCCAAGACTGCACACATGGTGCAAGTGCAAAGGGGTCCCTACCTAAAAAGTTCAAGTGTTTGGAGAGTAAAATTGATTTTTAAAAATTAATCAAAACAAAAATAAATAATGAAATAAAATAAAATAAAAATAAATAAACCTAACCATAGATGGCAACACTCAACACACCTTTGTTTACATCAGAACAGCTGTGTTTTCCTGCTAATGGGTGAGTATGGGAGATTCCTCTCCAATTTTCTGTAGTTTATATAATTTGATAGTCTTATGCATGATGCAATGATAACAATAATGGTCAGTGATTTATAAAGGGAATAATAGTGCTGTAGTGGTTATGCTGAATATAATAGGTACATGATGTCACTACTTTAATAGCCTAATCTAGTAATACTATGCTGTCTTGAGTTTATTCTCTTTAAAATACATGATTTAACAAGATAGTTATAATGGCTGTTGGTAAATGGTTTTGGTTGTCTTGATGTACTTTCCCTATTAAATTTAATCTAAATAGCCAGAATGTATTTAATTAGACTTTAAACAGGCTCACACCGACCCCCCCCACCCCCAAGCTGGAAGGGGTCACTTCGCTTACCCCTCAAGGAAGGTTCCTTGATGTTGGTGAGGGGCTCTTGATTTAGGGAATTGGATCTGTGCTTCAGTTCCCCAAATTAAGCCTGAATGCCTTCCACATCCCCCCCCCAGGCACTGTATAATCCTCTGGGTTTAGCGCTTCCCCTTGATTATAATAATAATAATTACCTGTAACTCAAAGGGGCCCCATCAATCTGAATAGCCTAGGGCCCGGAGACTTCTTAATCCGGCCCTGATTGGAGCGGTGGTCACAGTAATTTCAACAGGAGCAATATACACCTTTTGTACAGGCAAATTAGCTTTATTTACCAACCAGCTCGGTCCTTTAAACCATGATACAGCATTTATAAATTTAACATAAGGTAAACCTCAAGACAAGAAATCAGCTGGATTCTCCTCACCAGGTATATGATTAAATGTTAACATATGCTGACCCAAACTATTATACTTCTCTTTCATCTGATTAATTTCAGCGACTCTGTTTTGTACGTACACAATTTTACTGTTTCCATTACGAATCCATTGTAAGGATACCTCATTATCAGACCAAATTACAGTGTCACTATTATTTATCTCCTGCAACTTATTTCTTATATAATTAGCTAATTTGACACCTACATAAATGGCTGTTAATTCCAACTGAGGCAAGGTACGTGATTTAATTGGAGACACTTTAGCCTTAGACATAACAAGAGAAATAACACTATTACATTAAAGGTAAGCAACTGCTCCATATGCCAATTTTGAAGCATCACAAAAAATGTGGAATACATTTTTCCCATTTGGATTGGCCACCTGGCGTGGGAACTCCAACATTGGAATTTTCTCATAATCACCAATTAATTCATCCCACCTGTTAGTGAATTCCTCAGGTAGCATTTCATCCCAAGCACATTTAAGTTTCCATGCTTCCTGAATTAATAATTTCCCTCTTATAGTATGGGGTGACACTAAACCTAGTGGATCAACGCGGGAGGCATTGATCCCCGGAATAACCTCCAGGTAACCAGGTAGTTAATTTATTGGGCATACTGAAATTATTAGGTTTTAACATTAACAAATCTCTCTCAGTATCCCAAGTTAAACCCAATACATTACTACATTTTGGTACTTCATCTCCAGGGAAATCTTTACTTATTTTGTCCTTTAATTTGGACGAATTACTATTCCATTCCCTCAGAGGCGTATTTGCACTTTGCATTATTTTATTAGCCTCTCCATAAGTCATTAACAGTTCCTCTTCAGTTGACGTCACACCCAGGAAATTGTCCACATAAAATTGTTTGCTCATTACTTTACTCAATGGACTTTCCATACGTTTAAGGTGTGCATTTATCGTCGCTTCAAGTAGGATGTAGCACCAAATAATGCGCTCCTAAAGCGAAAGGTTTTCAGAGGGCTAAGTGGGTCACTAGGATTCTCAGGCCATAAGAAGCAGGTACAATCCCAGTCAGCCTCTTGTAAACCCACTCTTAGGAAAGCTTTACTTATGTCAGCCATCTGCTAGAAAAATGACAGGATGGATAATGAGAACCTTCAAAACTAGGGAGGCCAAGCCCATGATGACACTCTTCAGGTCACTTGTTCTATCTAGGCTGGAATATTGCTGCACACTAACAGCACCTTTCAAGGCAGGTGAAATTGCCGACCTAGAAAATGTACAGAGAACTTTCACGGCGCGCATAACGGAGATAAAACACCTCAATTATTGGGAGCGCTTGAGGTTCCTAAACCTGTATTCCCTGGAACGCAGGAGGGAGAGATACATGATTATATACACCTGGAAAATCCTAGAGGGACTAGTACCGAACTTGCACACGAAAATCACCCACTACGAAAGCAAAAGACTTGGCAGACGATGCACCATCCCCCCAATGAAAAGCAGGGGTGTCACTAGCACGTTAAGAGACCATACAATAAGTGTCAGGGGCCCGAGACTGTTCAACTGCCTCCCAGCACACATAAGGGGGATTACCAACAGACCCCTGGCAGTCTTCAAGCTGGCACTGGACAAGCACCTAAAGTCAGTTCCGGATCAGCCGGGCTGTGGCTCGTATGTTGGTTTGCGTGCAGCCAGCAGCAACAGCCTGGTTGATCAGGCTCTGATCCACCAGGAGGCCTGGTCTCAGACCGGGCCGCGGGGGCGTTGACCCCCGGAACTCTCTCCAGGTAAACTCCAGGTAAAGGTATAGTGCTTCACTCTGAAATTTAATAAGATATCTCCTAATTTTTCCATCAACGATGGACCTGTCATCAAACAGTCATTTAAACTAGGTACATTTTTGTTACTCCTGGCACTACAATTAAACACAATTCTCAGAGGAGTGGTCTTAGAATCCTTCTTCACTCCATGATGTGGCAAATAGTGACCATAAATTTTGGCTTGCTCAGGAGGTACCTCTTCTATAAATTTATTAATTAACTGCTTAGCAATTATATCATTATAGGCAGTTAACAATTCTGGTGTCTTACTCAGTTCACGGAGCTAAGCCATTCTGTAATTAGTGGGCAATTCTGGATGGTTCAGTCTCCACGGAAGTCGCACCCAGTATTGTCCAGATTCAAATTTTACATCTCTCAGGTATTGTTCTTGAGTAAAAGAATCGTCTGGACTTTCTTCATTTACATTTATTCCAATGCTGTCTAATTCCCACAATTTATGCACTGGCTCAACATCATCCTCTATGGAAGAATTATACTGGGGTACGATTTCATGAGTAAGCCACACAGTTATGGTATTTGCAGTTTCCTCTAGTCATGAATTATTATTAAGAGGAATCCTACCATACATTACATGGCCTCCTGCAGTCTTCAAAAGGGTGACACCACATTTCTTTACCATACCCTTTACAAAGGAGGCATAATAGTCACTACCTATCAAAATATTTATTGGGCCTACAGAATCATCACTTACACCAGAAGGTGCTAAATTTACATTATGCGAGTCTTTCTGTAGCTTTACTAAGTCTTACTGTAGATATTTTCTCTGGAAGTCTATCTACAATTACTGCAGTAACACGTTTTTTCTCATTGCCCAACCTGACAGTTACATAAACAGTGTCATACAATTGAGCCCTTTTATCCGAGAGAAAACCAGATAATTTTAAAGTTGTGGGATCTCCCATCTGTACTTTCATACCATCAAGACATTTACGTTTTATGAAAGTACATTGGGATCCATGGTCTAATAATGCAGTTACATTTTTTGATTTATGCCTTTTATCATCAATTTTTACCTGTAACACAGGTAAGGCTACTTCAGCAAAACCATCATTATTAACATTAGCAGCAATTTTTACATTAGCTACTGTTGTGTCAGGATTGTCAACAGTATCATTATTATCAACATTATCATATAGACCTTTACACATGACTATATGGTGTCTTCCTTTGTGACATTGATAACAGTTGTTTAATTTGGCATGATAATCCTTTACATTGTGATTACCTAAACACCTGATACATCTGTCAAGTTCCTCCAATCTTTCAACCTTATCATTCCATGAATTGTATGCATTGCAATTCTTAGAAAAATGAGTACCCTTGCAGAAAAGACAATCTCTCTTTTCTTTGACTGGTTTCTTATTAACTGGGCTACTCTTAGAAGGGTACTTATTCTTACCTTGTGGAGAATCATTATTTCTGATTCCTGCTACTTGATATGCACCTATGCAACTCTTTAGGAAATGAAATTTGATTACCATTGGGATAATTTTTCCCTTTATGAAACTTGACAGATACCTCAGAGTTATTATGTGTTGCATCTTTAAAATGAGTTAGTTGGCTGGTCTGCAACTGCACAATTAATTCTTGTAGACCTAGTCTTATTTCCTCCAGACCAAAATAACCCTTGTGATATTTATACGAGATCCATTCAAGTGTTTTACAGCTTAATTTATTCTGTACTATGGCACTCAATAACCAGTCTGATTCTTCAGATTATATTTATTACTTAAAGTTTTGAGAGTGCTCTCCAATTTAACTCTAAACTGGTGTAAACCTTTGTAAGTGTGATCTGGAGATTTTAAATTAACAATGATATTCACTAGATCCAACCTACTTTGTTCTATATTACCATAAGTGACCTTCAACAAGTCAACTGCTTCCTTGTAAGAGTCATCTACATTGGGAAAGGCTTGTATGAGCATGTGAGCATCTCCTCATATCTGTCCTTTGAGGTAAAATAATTTAGTTACACAGGCTAGATCACTCCTATCATGCACAGCTGCTTTAAAAATTGACCAAACTCCTCCTAGTTTTCTCCAGGATTAAACACAGGTAAACATAATTCTGGGAGTTTTGGCCGAGACATCTTATTTGTTGAAGCAGACTGATAAACTGCCTGGTTTACACATTTTAATTTATTCAAAGCCTGACTTTTACAAGAAAGAATCTTTTCTTCTAATTTATAATACTGATTAATCATGAGATCTACTTCAGTCTCATCTACACAGTTCACTAACAAATCTCCTTCATATTTGTTGTAATATAATTTGTATGAATCATATCTATTCTCTAAAGCATCTAAATACAATTTTAAATCATCAGTATTCACAGTCTCTTGATTCATTAATTCCAAGCGCTTATTATATGCCTTGGTTACATGAACTTTTCTAGCCTGTAGTGATGCTTTCTTTACTCTATATTCCATATGTTTGTCTTCTATATTAATTTCCTCATGTTCAGCCATGATGCGATGTATTAAATTCAACTTTATTAATAACACTGATTACAACTTACAACACTGATATAACTTACCTTTGAATAAATCCTAGCTACTTGAGCTTAGCAATTACATGTAAGAAAATAATATAAACTTCAAATGTACATTAACACAAACAAACCTTTAGCCAGACTTGGCTTATCAAAATTAATATTATACAAATTAATAAATCCTTGCCAGAATTTGGCATAGCAAAATTAATATTATACACATTAATATATCAATTACACATACACTGACATAAATCTTGGCCAGAATTGTCTTATCAAATTAATATTATACAAATTAATATAAACTTAGCCAGACTTGACTTATCAAAATTAATATTGTAATAATTATAATCCACTACACATTAAATAAATTTGTGAACTTAACATCCACCTCCTTCTGTCATTTCACATATAATTATTAAGTAATTAACTAATTAATGACTTCACTAATTACCTCTGGTTCAAGAAGGACCAACGGGCAAATTAAATGTGGAAAATTACATTTTTCTGAATGTATCATTATGTACATAACAGTAAATGAACAAAGATAATTATTATTTATCAGTTAGACAAGTAGGAATTTTGGACACCTAGGTCGCAAAAAATGTCCCCCTTCGATACCTACCACTGTCATATCCACAAGTTGCTCTGGACCTATTAATTATAAATGAAATATACATACACCAGGAATTCTGGTAAATATATAAATTTGTGGACTGTATATTAAATTAATAAAGGATTATATATATGCATATTTACATGACAGAAGGAAAATATCTTAATATCACTCACCAATTTGACTGGAGATTAATGTGTCATGTACAGGACCCCCCCCCCCTTTTGCCTACATTTATGAAAAATTTACTGGCCAGAATTTAAACATAAATTAGACAGCTTATCTCAGGTTCCTGGAGTTGTCCTGTCCTGTCGCCTGATACTCAAGTTATGCAGGAATGCACATCCAACAATTTCGTCTCCTATTTGAGAGGTGTCAGCCCAATTTTAACCTCTAGAGCACGAAAAATTCTTCTCATTACATTTAACGTCTGTTACTCCATTCAAACAACAATGGCGACTGACCTTCTATGCAGGCGCAGCTTCCCGTTTTCGATAACAAATTTTATTAAATACAGTATGGCCATCTATTTACATATAACTACTGTATTTCTGGAAAATATGTACAGTATTTTCCACACGTCCTATAAAAGCCATACTTATTACAATGATACTAAACTTCGAACATTGAAACGCACTGCTCGCAGACTAGGCCTAGGCTATAGAAAACATCATACCCCTTGAATGCTGAGGCTCTTTCAAACTGCCCTTGCTGCTGCAAGCGGAGCTGTGGCAAACAGACTGGGAACAATTTGTCAATGGTCTCAATGCTCATACCCCACTTAGCCGGGCATGAAGGGACATAAATAGAATTAAGGGTAACGGAACTGGGCAGATCGCACACCCTCATCCCTTGCATAGGGCGAATGAGTTAGTGCTTGGGCTGCTACATCTAGCTATGATAATCTTCCCAGTACCACACAGGCAAAATTAAATGACAAATATGATGCAAGGGAGAGACTTGTTTGCTTTATGCTCAGCAAGCAAGATGACTGCAACATTCCTTTCACTCATTATGAACTTGATGCAGCACTAATCAAGGGCAACTCCACGTTGCCTGGTGAGGATGGTATTACTTACAACATACTTAGATTGCTGTGTCGAGTACCAGGTAATCCATTACTTGAATTATATAACATGAGCTATGTAACTGGGGAGCTCCCTCAATCTTGGACCAACAGCCTCATCACTCCAGTTCCAAAGCCCAATCAACAAAATGCATTTCGCCCAAAATCTCTTACTAGCTGCTTGCATAAAACATTCGAATGGATGATTCGTAATCGTCTCATGTACAGACTCAAACAATTTTTGTCTCCCCAGTTGCATGGTTTCATGCATAGAAGGAGCGTGCATCATTGCATAGCCACCTTTCTCACCTTGCACACTGACAGCTCATACACTAGAAGACAAAAAGAATGCAGATGTAATATATACAGACTTTGCAAAAGCCTTCGACAAGTGTGACCATGGCGTAATAGCGCACAAAATGCGTGCTAAAGGAATAACAGGAAAAGTCGGTCGATGGATCCATAATTTCCTCACTAACAGAACACAGAGAGTAGTCGTCAACAGAGTAAAGTCCGAGGCAGCTACGGTGAAAAGCTCTGTTCCACAAGGCACAGTACTCGCTCCATCTTGTTCCTCATCCTTATATCCGACATAGACAAGGATGTCAGCCACAGCACCGTGTCTTCCTTTGCAGATGACACCCGAATCTGCATGACAGTGTCTTCCATTGCAGACACTGCAAAGCTCCAGGCAGACATCAACCAAATCTTTCAGTGGGCTGCAGAAAACAATATGAAGTTCAACGATGAGAAATTTCAATTACTCAGATATGGTAAACATGAGGAAATTAAATCTTCATCAGAGTACAAAACAAATTCTGGCCACAAAATAGAGCGAAACACCAACGTCAAAGACCTGGGAGTGATCATGTCGGAGGATCTCACCTTCAAGGACCATAACATTGTATCAATCGCATCTGCTAGAAAAATGACAGGATGGATAATGAGAACCTTCAAAACTAGGGAGGCCAAGCCCATGATGACACTCTTCAGGTCACTTGTTCTATCTAGGCTGGAATATTGCTGCACACTAACAGCACCTTTCAAGGCAGGTGAAATTGCCGACCTAGAAAATGTACAGAGAACTTTCACGGCGCGCATAACGGAGATAAAACACCTCAATTATTGGGAGCGCTTGAGGTTCCTAAACCTGTATTCCCTGGAACGCAGGAGGGAGAGATACATGATTATATACACCTGGAAAATCCTAGAGGGACTAGTACCGAACTTGCACACGAAAATCACTCACTACGAAAGCAAAAGACTTGGCAGACGATGCACCATCCCCCCAATGAAAAGCAGGGGTGTCACTAGCACGTTAAGAGACCATACAATAAGTGTCAGGGGCCCGAGACTGTTCAACTGCCTCCCAGCACACATAAGGGGGATTACCAACAGACCCCTGGCAGTCTTCAAGCTGGCACTGGACAAGCACCTAAAGTCAGTTCCGGATCAGCCGGGCTGTGGCTCGTACGTTGGTTTGCGTGCAGCCAGCAGCAACAGCCTGGTTGATCAGGCTCTGATCCACCAGGAGGCCTGGTCACAGACCGGGCCGCGGGGGCGTTGACCCCCGGAACTCTCTCCAGGTAAACTCCAGGTAAACACTACCTTCCTTGACCTTAAATCTGCTTTTGATGTAGCCAACCGACATGTAATCATTAGTGAACTTGCCAGAATGGATGTTGGAGGATGGCTTCTCCACTGAATTCAAGGTTACCTGTCCAACAGAAAGTCTTCTGTGTTGTTCCAGGGGGATAAAAGTATAACTAAAGACTTTGAATTAGGGACCCTACAGGGAGGTGTGCTCAGTCCCACCCTGTTCAATATTCTAATTAATGCCTTACTCAATGATATGCCTAGCCAGCCCCATCATTAAATGATTAGTTTTACTGATGATATAATGATTCACACCACCGGATTCTCCAACACCCAAAACATCCTTAACCTGGGGGTTGATAATCTCTACTGATAAAACAAAGATACTCAATAGGCGTCCTCCCCGATAGAGAGGCACGGTTCGTCAGATCCAGTTGCATGATGGGGCTCTTCTAGAATATGTCAGCAGATACAGGTATCTAGGCTTTGAGTAAGTAAATAAGTTTATTCAGGCATACACAAATACAGTTACATAGATTAGCATACATAGCAGCATATGTGTAGAGAACCTAGGATAACCCAAAAAAGTCAGAGTGACTTATTTCCACTAGGTTCCACTACTTGGACCTGTTGTAACGAGACTTTGTCACCAATACAAAGAAAGGTTGAGAGCACTTAGAGTTGTGGCAGGCTTTCACCCCAGGTATGGTTCTAATGTTAAAATTGTGAAAATGGTGTATCTTGCTTATATTAGATCATTGGTTGATTATGCTGCGCCACCACCTGCTCTTATGTCTGACTGGAAGCTTGGAGGGCTGGAAAAACTGCAGAACGAAGCAATGAGGATCATTCTAGGATGCCCTCGTACTGCCAAAATTTTAAATGTGCGGAAAGAACTTGATACTCCAAGCATCAGAGATCGTGTTACTGAGGAATATCCTCATTGGGGCCAATATGCTGAGGCTACCCCATTCAAACCCTTGCACAGAAACCCTCCAAACTTTCCTCAGCACTGGTGAACATCTTTCCAGATGGATCGAAAAAACTGGAACCGACCTCTGCATGAACCAGCTACATGATCTATGTCAAGTAAGGTAACAGAAGCACTTCCCCGCTCCATGGGATATTACCTGGAGTTTACCTGGAGAGAGTTCCGGGGGTCAACGCCCCCGCGGCCCGGTCTGTGACCAGACCCCATTCCAAACTACCATTCCTCCATATCCCCCCAAAACTCTTCTTAAATCATAACCAAAGCTTTGGCTGGAGCCAAATAGGATGCCTTTAGCTGTATTGATAATTTCGCCACAAATTTATTTATTTATTTATTTATTTATTTATTTATTTCCAATTTGAGCACACATACAGAGGTACAAAAAAATACAGATAAGAGCAGTATGCCAAAGCCACTTATACCATGCATAGCATTACGGGCTGGCTTAAAATTAACTTAAGATTAACTAAGCAATGATGAAATCAGTGATAAAACATTAATGTAAACAGATTACTATAAAGCACAAGTGAGTATTACAAAGACAGGTCATATGGTTGCTTGCATTGTTGTACATTCAGTCGTATGGAGTATTCTGTTAGGTAGTGTATTTAAAAAATAATAAAGTTAGATTGGGTTTTAGGTTTAACATTTATGTGATATAATTGTGAGAAACATTTAAGATATACAATTTATAAGGTTCAGTTATTCAGTATTTATTTGGTTTTGGGTGAGTAAGTGATCTTTGAGAAGAGACTTGAATTTATAAACAGGTAGTGTTTCTTTTATATTTACAGGTAATGAATTCCAGATTTTAGGGCCTTTTATGTGCATTGAGTTTTTGCATAGTGTGAGATGAACACGAGGAACATCAAAGAGTGATCTGTGCCTTGTGTTATGGTCATGTGTTCTGTTGAGATTGGCAAGGAGATGTTTGAGGGGAGGGTTAATATCAGAGTTAAGTGTTCTATGTATGTAATAGGTGCAGTAATAAGTATGGATGTTTTGTATGGTGAGTAGGTTTAGTGTATTGAATATTGGTGGAGTGTGCTGCCTGTAGTGAGAATTTGTTATCATTCTAACTGCAGCCTTTTGTTGGGTAATTAGTGGTCTGAGATGGTTAATTGTTGTTGAGCCCCATGCACAAATTCCATAGGTGAGATAGGGGTAAATAAGAGAGTGATATAGGGCCAGGAGGGCTGACTGTGGAACATAGTACCGTATCTTCGATAGTATGCCTACAGTCTTGGAAATTTTCTTAGAAATTTGTTGTATATGTGTATGAAATTTGAGTCTATTATCAAGGTGGATTCCTAAGAATTTTCCCTCTGTTAGTTTTGTGATAGGTGATCCGTTTATCATTATGTTAAGAGGGACATCTGTAGCTCTGTTACCAAACTGAATGAAGTAGGTTTTGTCAATGTTTAGTGTAAGTTTGTTAGTCCTCATCCAGGTAGATATTTTCTGTAATTCGGTATTTACAGTATTGGCTAGCGTGACTGGGCTCGGGTGAGAGAAGACGTATGTAGTGTCATCTGCAAATAGTGTGGGTTTGAGTAATTGCGAAGCATTTGGAAGGTCATTTATGTATAGGAGAAAGAGAAGAGGGCCAAGGACACTTCCCTGTGGGACACCAACTGTAATTGGTTGCGCAGAAGAGTTTGCCCCATTTGCGTACACATATTGGCTTCTGTTGCTGAGGTATGACTTGAGGTAGTTGAGGGAGTGCCCTCTTATACCATAGTGTGACAATTTTACGTGGAGCAAGTCATGGTCAACTGTATCAAAAGCTTTACGTAAGTCAATGAAGATCCCCAGTGGGACTTCTTTTTTCTCTATTGCAGTATATATATGTTCTAGCATGTGTATAATAGCATCATTAGTATTTTTATTAGGCCTGAATCCAAATTGGCAGGGGTTGAGTATGTTTTGGGAGATAAGGTAGGAGTAGATTCGTTTATGAATTAATTTTTCAAAGATTTTTGAGAGAGGGTGTAAGTTGGATATTGGCCTATAGTTATTCAACTCTGTTTGGTCTCCTCCTTTGTGGATCGGGGTGACCCTTGCTATTTTGAGTACTGTAGGGAAGGTGGAGGATTCAATGGATTTGTTAAAGAGTGTTGCAATGATTGGTGATAGCACTTGTGACACTTTTTTGTATATAAAGGGTGGTAAGGTATTTAAATCTCCTGCCTTGTTTTTTAGTGCGTTGATAATAAGGGAGACTTCGTATGGGTTAGTCGGAGCTAGGAACAGTGTGTTCGGGTAGTTGCCGGTGAGGTAGTCATTTGGTGGGGTATCTGAGCTTGGGATTTTATTGGCAAGGTTTTGTCCTATAGTGGAGAAGAAATCATTGAGTCTGTTTGCTGTTTCTGTTGGTGGGAGTTGGGGTTCATCTGATTTTGCTAATTTTATTTCGCTATTTCGTGATATCTTTTTTGTTCCCAGAATTTCTGATAGGGTTTTCCAGGTCTTTTTTATATCACCTCGTAAGTTGGATAATCTGTTCTCATAATACAATTTTTTTGCCCTTCTTATCAGGCTGGTTAGGATTGACGAGTAACGTTTTGTTTGGTCTCTGGTTATGTGACCCATTCTGTACTGTTTTTCATATTGGTGTTTTGTATTTATGGATTTGAGAATGCTGGGTGTTAACCAGGGACTGTTCAGTCTCTTTGCTGTCATCTGTTTAGTTTTTTAGGGCAGTGCTTGTTATAGAGGTATTGGTTTTTTTTTAGAAAATTATTAATACATTCGTCAATATCTGTATAGGTTTCTAGCTCAGTGTGCCAATCAATGTTTGTTACTGCTGTTGTGAAGTTATTAATGGCTGCCTCATTGTGAAGTCTGAAGGTGACTTTAGTAGTGTCTTGGGGTAGTTTACCAAGAGTTGTTATGAGGAAAGTAGGGTAGTGGTCTGTGGTATTATCTGTAATTATGCCTGATTTTAAAGGGGATATGGTGTTGGTCCAGATGTGGTCAAGTAGGGAAACACTAGTCTCTGTAACTCTTGTAGGTTTTGTTACTGTTGGTAGTAACATACAGTTACTCATTGTGTTTGTGAATTCAGTAACGTGTGGGTCCTGGTCTTGCAGGAGATTTATATTGAAGTCACCTGAGAGTAGTAAGTGATCTTTGTTCATGCGTGCATCAGTTATCATACTTCCTAGATTTTGACTAAATTGGCTAATGTTTGACTGTGGAACTCTGTAGATGTAGATGTTCACAAATTATTTACGTTGATGGTTCCGTACACCAATCCACTGGTGCAGCTGGTAGTGCTGCTGTTGTCGTACAGAGTGATGGCTCTCATAAAGAAATTGGAGCACGCATCAATAACTGGGCCTCTACCCTTCAAACAGAACTGTTTGCCATAATCATTGCACTCAAATGCGTCCATGTATGTAAGGTTGACACTTTAACTGTAACTGATTCTGTCATCCATAAATGCTCTCAACTCATTAAGTATAAATTGCGGTATGCTTGTGTCAGAAGCCAGACACAGGTATGGTAAGATTGTGGACAGTGGAGTCAGAGTGCACATGCTGTGGATTCCATCTCACATTGGTCTCCAGATGCATGATAGAACTGATGAATTGGCTAAGCTGTATGCCTTCAAGGTGGGAGTACCTGGAGTTTACCTGGAGAGAGTTCCTGGGGTCAACACCCCCGCGGCCCGGTCTGTGACCAGACCTCCTGGTGGATCAGAGCCTGATCAACCAGGCTGTTACTGCTGGCTACACGCAAACCAATGTATGAGCCACAGCCCGGCTGGTCAGGAACCGACTTTAGGTGCTTGTCCAGTGCCAGCTTGAAGACTGCCAGGGGTCTGTTGGTAATCCCCCTTATGTATGCTGGGAGGCAGTTGAACAGTCTTGGGCCCCTGACACTTATTGTATGGTCTCTTAACGTGCTAGTGACACCCCTGCTTTTCATTGGGGGGATGTTGCATCGTCTGCCAAGTCTTTTGCTTTCGTAGTGAGTGATTTTCGTGTGCAAGTTCGGTACTAGTCCCTCTAGGATTTTCCACGTGTATATAATCATGTATCTCTCCCACCTGCGTTCCAGGGAATACAGGTTTAGGAACCTCAAGCGCTCCCAGTAATTGAGGTGTTTTATCTCCGTTATGCTCGCCGTGAAGGTTCTCTGTACATTTTCTAGGTCAGCAATTTCACCTGCCTTGAAAGGTGCTGTTAGTGTGCAGCAATATTCCAGCCTAGATAGAACAAGTGACCTGAAGAGTGTCATCATGGGCTTGGCCTCCCTAGTTTTGAAGGTTCCCATTATCCATCCTGTCATTTTTCTAGCAGATGCGATTGATACAATGTTATGGTCCTTGAAGGTGAGATCCTCCGACATGATCACTCCCAGGTCTTTGACGTTGGTGTTTCGCTCTATTTTGTGGCCAGAATTTGTTTTGTACTCTGATGAAGATTTAATTTCCTCGTGTTTACCATATCGGAGTAATTGAAATTTCTCATCGTTGAACTTCATATTGTTTTCTGCAACGCACTGAAAGATTTGGTTGATGTCCGCCTGGAGCCTTGCAGTGTCTGCAATGGAAGACACTGTCATGCAGATTCGGGTGTCATCTGCAAAGGAAGACACGGTGCTGTGGCTTACATCCTTGTCTATGTCAGATATGAGGATGAGGAACAAGATGGGAGCGAGTACTGTGCCTTGTGGAACAGAGCTTTTCACCGTAGCTGCCTCGGACTTTACTCTGTTGACTACTACTCTCTGTGTTCTGTTAGTGAGGGAATTATAGATCCATCGACCGACTTTTCCTGTTATTCCTTTAGCACGCATTTTGTGCGCTATTACGCCATGGTCACACTTGTCGAAGGCTTTTGCAAAGTCTGTATATATTACATCTGCATTCTTTTTGTCTTCTAGTGCATCTAGGACCTTGTCGTAGTGATCCAATAGTTGAGACAGACAGGAGCGACCTGTTCTAAATCCATGTTGCCCTGGGTTGTGTAACTGATGGGTTTCTAGATGGGTGGTGATCTTGCTTCTTAGGACCTTTTCAAAGATTTTTATGATATGGGATGTTAGTGCTATCGGTCTGTAGTTCTTTGCTGTTGCTTTACTGCCCCCTTTGTGGAGTGGGGTTATGTCTATTGTTTTTAGTGGTATAAACCTTTGTAATAAATACCGACAAGTTGGTTTAGAAAGACACGTAAGCAAACACTATGACATATTTATTAGAAAACGTTTCGGTCCTGGGACCTTGATCAAGGTCCCAGGACCGAAACGTTTTCTAATAAATATGTCATAGTGTTTGCTTACGTGTCTTTCTAAACCATTGTTTTTAGTAACTGTGGGACGACCCCCGTGTCCATGCTCCCTCTCCATAGGATGGTAAAGGCTCGTGATAGGGGCTTCTTGCAGTTCTTGATGAACACGGAGTTCCATGAGTCTGGCCCTGGGGCAGAGTGCATGGGCATGTCATTTATCGCCTGTTCGAAGTCATTTGGAGTCAGGATAACATCGGATAGGTTTGTGTTAACCAAATTCTGTGGCTCTCTCATAAAAAATTCATTTTGATCTTCGACTCTCAGTCTGGTTAGCGGCTTGCTAAAAACTGAGTCATATTGGGACTTGAGTAGCTCACTCATTTCCTTGCTGTCATCTGTGTAGGACCCATCTTGTTTAAGTAGGGGCCCAATACTGGACGTTGTTCTCGACTTTGATTTGGCATAGGAGAAGAAATACTTTGGGTTTCTTTCAATTTCATTTATGGCTTTTAGTTCTTCCCGCGATTCCTGACTCCTATAAGATTCCTTTAGCTTAAGTTCGATGCTTGCTATTTCTCTGACCAGTGTCTCCCTACGCATTTCAGATATATTGACCTTTTTTAGCCGCTCTGTTATTCTTTTCCGTCGCCTGTAAAGGGAGTGCCTGTCTCTTTCTATTTTACATCTACTCCTCCTTTTTCTTAGAGGAATAAGCCTTGTGCATACATCGAGTACCACCAAGTTAATCTGTTCTAGGCATAAGTTGGGGTCTGTGTTGCTTAGTATATCTTCCCAGCTTATATCGGTTAGGACTTGGTTTACTTGGTCCCACTTTATGTTTTTGTTATTGAAGTTGAATTTGGTGAATGCTCCCTCGTGACTAATCTCATTATGTCGGTCTGGGGCTCCGCGCATACATGTCTGAACTTCAGTTATGTTGTGATCTGAGTATATTGTTTTTTATATGGTGACATTTCTTATCAGATCATCATTGTTAGTGAAGATGAGGTCTAGTGTATTCTCCAGTCTAGTAGGCTCTATTATTTGCTGGTTTAAATTGAATTTTGTGCAGAGATTTAAAAGCTCGTGTGAGTGTGAGTTTTCATCAGAGCTGCCTCCTGGTGTTATTACTGCAACAATATTATTTGCTATATTCCTCCATTTTAGGTGCCTTAAGTTGAAATCCCCCAGGAGCAAGATGTTGGGTGCAGGAGCTGGAAGATTTTCCAGACAGTGGTCAATTTTTAACAGCTGTTCCTGGAATTGCTGGGATGTTGCATCCGGAGGCTTGTAGACTACCACAATGACTAGGTTTTGGTTCTCGATCTTTACTGCTAAAACTTCCACTACATCATTTGAGGCATTAAGCAGTTCTGTGCAAACAAGTGACTCTGCAATGTACAGGCAACCCCCCATCCTTTTGCCTGTTCACTCTGTCACATCTGTATAGGCTGTAACCTGGGATCCATATTTCGTTGTCCAAGTGATCCTTTATGTGTGTCTCAGTGAAAGCCGCGAACATTGCCTTTGCCTCTGCAAGCAGTCCACGGATGAAAGGTATTTTGTTGTTTGTTGCTGGCTTTAGACCCTGTATATTTGCAAAGAAGAATGTTATCGGACTGGTGGTATTGTTGGTACTGGTGGGGGGATTTTTTTTTCCGGCATTAGTATCTGTATCTGTTGGTTTGGAGTGGAGGCTATCGACTGTGGTTCCACTCCAGGAATGACTGGATTTGGTGTAGGATTTCTGCCATTTCCTGCCAGTTTTTTTTCCTTCCTGGCACTAAAAAACCTCTCCCTCTTGAGTGGCTGTGGCTTCCCAGGTTTTCCCATGGCCTGGATGTTTTGTATCTTTTTGATTACAATCGTGGGTTGTCAGCAGTTCGAGAACAATAATGCGACAAGAACTTCAATTGAACTTTATTGACTTAAGTTGTCAGGTACCGACTTCAGGTGCTTGTCCAGTGCCTGCTTGAAGTCAACCAGGGGTCTATCGGTAGTTCCCCTTATGTATGCTGGGAGGCAGTTGAACAGTCTTGGGCCCCTGACACTTATTGTGTTATCTCTTAACGTGCTAGTGGCATCCCTGTTTTTCATTGGGGGGATGTTAATAATAATAATAATAATAATAATAATAATAATAATAATAATAATAATAATCTTTATTTGTACATGTACAAGGTATACAGGCCTAGCTGAAATCAGTGACATACTGCTATATAGAAAGCCCCTTGTTATGCAGGGCATTTCGGGCAAATTAGGCAATTTTTTTCACCAGGATGCGGGCCACACCAGTCAACTAACACCCAGGTACCTATTTTACTGTTAGGTGAACAGAGACAGCAGGTTTCTTAAGAAAACACGTTCTAATGTTTCCAACCGTACCGGGGATCGAACCCCGAACCCCAGTGTGCGAGCTGAGTGCAGTAGCAATCGATAGTCCGCACAGCAGCTTTTTGTTGGGTTATTATTGGTTTAATTAAGGTGAAGATTGAGACACTTATGCGACATATGGGAATCTTTATTGAGGAAACGTCTCGCCACACAGTGGCTTCATCAGTCCAATACAAATCAGAAAGGTGTAGGGAGAGGAGTTTGAGGTAATCAGTCCCTCAGCCTGGAGTCGATGTGTTCAGTCCATCAATCTTGTAGAAAGTACAACATAGGGTCATAGATGTGGTTTATATACTGTAGTCAGGTGAGGTGAAGCAGGAGGAGGCGGGGTCATAGTGGTATCATCCACTAGTCGAAGTAGGTCTTCGTCCAAAGGTTGGACATTAACTCCAGGCTGAGGGACTGATTACCTTAAACTCCTCCTCTCCTTACACCCTTCTGATTTGTATTGGACTGATGAAGCCACTATGTGGCGAAACGTTTCCTCAGTAAAGATTCCCATATGTTGCATAAGTGTCTCAGTCTTCAACTTGTCGGTTTTTTAAACCATTAATTAAGGTGATCTGATGTAATAAATCCCCAGGTACAAATACCATAGATAAGATATGGGTAGATTAGAGAGTGGTATAATGTAAATAGTGTTGTTTGAGGTATATAATAACATATCTTGGAGAGGATGCCTACTGTTTTGGAGACCTTCTTGGCTATGTGTTAGATGTAAGCATTAAATATCAAATTACAGTCAAGATATAGACCTATAATATTGCCCTCACTCTGCCTTGTAATAGGAGAACCGTTGATCAGTATGTTTAGTTGGATATTTGAAGCTTTGTTCCCAACAAGATGTAGTAGGTTTTGTCAATATTAGAGGTGAGTTTGTTGGTAGTCATCCACTTAGTTATTTTTAGGAGCTCATCGTTGACAGTGAGAGTAGTCGGATTTGAGTGGGAGAACACATAAGTCGTGTCAACTGCAAACAGAACAGGTTCAAGGAGATGAGATACACTGGGGAGATCATTGATGCAAATGAGAAAGAGCAAAGGGCCAAGGACTCTAGTAGCATTCAATTCAATTCAATTCAAAGTTTATTCTCTATAAGGATTACAATGCTGAGTTTACAGAAATTTGGTTATTGTGTGGTTTACATGTAGTAAAATAGTGATTACAGAGTGTACCACTAGAACGCTTAGCATGGCTAGGCATTTCGGGCAGACTTAGTTTTATTCTTAATTGTAAAATATTACAAATTATGAGGTAAGTTGGTATTATGGCTAAGTGACTAAATACTAGTTTGTGAGTTTAGCAATGTGAATGCTTTTGTTTTGGCACAGTACATAGTTTCAGTATTGGAGTATCACATTATTATTATTATTAAAGATTAGCCGGTATTCTCCCGGCCCGGGCCTTTTCCAAGTGGTGGCCCGGCCTTGGCTCCCTCTTGAGGGAGTGTCTGAGACCGAAGTCTCCCATGGGAGGAGATACAAGTACCTCCTCATCTTTGGGACCAACTGTCCCCAGGCCTAGCCACAAGCTAGGCCTCTCTGGTCTGCCATCCCCTCCACAAGGGGGCAAATGGGAATGACAGTCTTATGAGCTAAAGGCTCGGGCTCAGGCACCTACCCTACCCTAGAAGGTTTAGGCATGGTGTCGATGGAATATCACAGGATTCATTATTTTAAGATTGAGATTAATATTTCTGTTTATGGTCAAATGAGTCAGTGAGTGTAAGTGTGAACCACCAGGTGGGGCACTTCTGTGTTTACAGGCTGAACTGATGAGTTTTTTTTATTTAAAAAGACACAGTACAAGATATAAATAAATAAAAGAACACAATAATTAACCATTTGCAAATACAATGAACTACCATCAACCCCATAGCATACCCTATGTGAAAATTTGTGTGGACTGCCTCCAAATGAGTTGCCTACCCTGGCAAACTCTGTTGACACCGAGCTCTGAGGTCGGTACCTCAGCCTCACAAGTGGCTTATAGGACAGATTTTCACAAATGAGTGCTGTTGCAAGAAACTTGCCTGCATGCACGTATAAAGGACTAACTTACTTGGTGTTGCAGCATATATCCTGATCTTCAACTTCCCTAAGCTTAGCCTTAGCCCCTTTGGACTTCCCCTCAGAAACCACGTGCAACCAGGAGCCTTAATTCCTGCAATATTCAATCGTTATTAGTGACCTGCCTGCACCTCAGAAATTCCTATATCCAAGAGGGTGTGTATCCCCTAGTACAACTATGCAGACACGTACACTAGCTTCTACATAGACGAGAGACACTGGTACTTACTGGGCAGTTAGTTAGTTAGTTAGTTTAATATGTTTATTATGCACCCCATACCCATCCTGTGGGCGGTAGTCAAAAGATTACAGAGGTACATAATTGGTCCAGGGACTGGGCCTCAAAGTTTTGATAGCTGAGCAAGTTACAGAGGTAATGAACTCACAATTTACAAAGGTAATGAACTCACAATTTACAAAGGTAATGAACTCACAATTTACAAAGGTAATGAACTCACAATTTACAAAGGTAATGAACTCACAATTTACAAAGGTAATGAACTCACAATTTACAAAGGTAATGAACTCACAATTTACAAAGGTAATGAACTCCAGGTAAGTCTGGTCACAATCATGACAAGTTACAAAGGTATTTACAGATTACAGAGGTACGTAATGGGTCCAGGGACTGGGCCCCCAAAGTTTTGATAGCTGAACTAGGTACAAAGGTAATGAGCTCACAAGTTACAAAGGTAATGAATTCTGTAGAATGGTTACTTACGTTTATACTTTGGCTACAATCATGAACAAATTATAGAGTAATGAGCAATTCACACTTCCACACCCGGTCACATCTGTAATGAGTTATTGGTGCAAATATTGATTGTTGAGTCACACACACACACACACACACACACACACACACACACACACACACACACACACACACACACACACACACACACACACACACACACACACACACACACACACACACTTTAGTTTAATATCTTTATGCACCCCATACCCATCCTGTGGGCGGTAGTCAAAAGATTACAAAGGTACATAATGGGTCCAGTGACTGGACCCCAAAGTTATGATAGCTGAACTAGTTACAAAGGTAATGAACTCCAGGTAGATCTGGTCACTAATCATGGCAAGTTACAGAGGTAATGAATCAGCTTCACTCCTATACATGGTTACAGTCATGAACAAATTACAAAGTAATGAACCACTGATACGTCCACACCTGGTCACAATTGTAATGAGTTATAAATACAAATATTAAGTGGATCATACACCCACACTAGCGCGCGCGCGCACATACACACACGAGGGCGCACGCACGGACATGTGCACACGAGCGTACAAATATATGCATACACACAAGGACGCACACCCACACACACACACCCACACACACACACACCAACACCCACACACACACACCCTCACACACACCCACACACACCCTCACACACACATACACACACACATACACACACACACACACCCACACACCCACACACGCACACACACACCCACACCCACACACGCACACACACACACACACACACACGCACACACACACACACCCTCACACACCCGCACACACACCCTCACACACACCCACACACACGCACGCACACACACACACACACACACACACACACACACACACACACAGCCTCACACACACCCACACACACACACACACACACACACACACACACACACACACACACACACACACACACACACACACACACACACACACACACACACACACACACACATGCACACATGCACACATGTGGTAATGCTTTATTTACAGCTAGCAAAGTCAGGGTATTTCTCCAGAATGGTCTGCAATATACCACTGTGGATAAAATACTTAGCCATTTCTTGAACACTTCTGAGTGAGTTGTTTCTAAATTCATTAATTTTATCACACTCCAGTACATAATGACGCAATGTGTGACAATAGTCCATCTGGCAAAGTTTACATTTCGTTTGGTCTACATCTGGTGGTGGTGATTTAACCTGCCAAAGATACTTGTAACCCAGCCGGAGCCGGGCAGTAGTGACATCCAAGAGTCTGCTTATCTTGTTGGATGCACCATAGACATGTGGCTCCTCCTGCATGATGGAATGATGATAGATGGACTGACTTGTGTCAATCTCCCTAAGTCTTAAGTCAATAAAGTTCATTTGAAGTTCTTTTCGTATTATTGTTCTCAAACTGCTAACTGACAACCCAAGATTGTAATCTACCCCCTCTTTGAAAGCATACAGCTTAGCCAATTTATCAGTTCTATCATGCATCTGAAGACCAATGTGAGATGGAATCCACAGCATGTGCACTCTGACTCCACTGTCCACAATCTTACCATATCTATGTCTGGCTTCTGACAAAAGCATGCCACAATTTATACTTAATGAGTTGAGAGCATTTATGGATGACAGAGAATCAGTTACAATTAAAGTGTCAACCTTAGATACATGGACACATTTGAGTGCAAGGAGTATGGCAAACAGTTCTGTTTGAAGGGTAGAGGCCCAGTTATTGATGCGTGCTCCAATTTCTTTATGAGAGCCATCACTCTGTGTGACAACAGCAGCACTACCAGCTGCACCAGTGGACTGGTGAACAGAACCATCGACGTAAATAATTTGTGAAAGATTGTTCTGTGTGACTAAGTTATCAATACAGCTTAAGGCATCATGTTTGGCTTCAAGACGAAGCTTTGGTTGTGATTTAAGAAGAGTTTTGGGGGGAAATGGAGGAATGGTAGTTTGGAATGGGGTAATATCCCATGGAGCAGGGAAATGTCTCTGTTGTCCAACTTGATATAGATCATGTAGCTGGTTCATGCGGAGGTCGGTTCCAGTTTTTTCGATCCATCTGGAAGGATGTTCACCAGTGCTGAGGAAAGTTTGGAGGGCTTCTGTGCAGGGGTTTGAATGGGCTAGCCTAAGCATATTGACCCCAATAAGGATATTTCTTTCAGTAACACGATCTCTAATGCTTGGAATATTAAGTTCTTTCCGCATATTTAAAATTTTGGCAGTACGAGGGCATCCTAGGATGATCCTCATTGCTTCGTTTTGCAGTTTTTCCAGCCCTCCAAGCTTCCAGTCAGACACGAGTGCAAGTAGTGGCGCTGCATAATCAACCAATGATCTAATATAAGCAAGATACATCATTTTCACAATTTTAACATTAGCACCATACCTGGGATGAAAACCTGCCACAACTCTAAGTGCTCTCAGCCTTTCTTTGTATTGGCGACAAAGTCTCGTTACAACAGGTCCAAGTAGTGGAACCTCAAAGCCTAGATACCTGTATCTGCTTACATATTCTAGAAGAGACCCATCATGCAACTGGATCTGACGAACTGTGCCTCTCTGCCGAGGAGGACGCCTGTTGAGTATCTTTGTTTTATCCCCTGAGATTATTAACCCCAGGTCCTGACACGAGGCTAAAACATGATTAAGAATGTTTTGGGTGTTGGAGAATCCGGTAGTGTGAATCATTATGTCATCAGCAAAACTAACCATATAATGATGGGGCTGGCTAGGCATGGCATTAAGTAAGGCATTAATCAAAATGTTGAAAAGGGTGGGACTAAGCACACCTCCCTGTGGGGTTCCTAATTCAAAATCTTTAGTTACACTTCTATGTCCCTGGAACAACACAGACGACTTTCTGTTGGACAGGTAACCTTTAATCCAGTGGAGAAGCCATCCTCCAACATCCATTCTGGCAAGTTCACTAATGATTACATGTCTGTTGGCTACATCAAAAGCGGATTTAAGGTCAAGGAACGTAGTGTATGAGCTGTCAGTGTGCAGAGTGAGAAAGGTGGTAATGCAATGATGCACACTCCTTCCATGCATGAAGCCATGCAACCAGGGTGACAAGAATTCCTTAATTCTGTGTATAAGACGATTAAGAATCATCCTTTCAAATGTTTTACACAAGCAGCTAGTAAGGGATATTGGGCGAAATGAGTTTTGTTGATTGGGCTTTGGAATGGGAATAATGAGGCTATTGGTCCATGATTTAGGGAGCTCCCCAGTGACATAACTCATGTTATATAATTCAAGTAAAGGATTACCTGGTACTTGACACAGCAATCTGAGTATGTTGTAAGTAATACCATCCTCACCAGGCGACGTGGAGTTGCCCTTAGTTAGTGCTGCATCAAGTTCATAATTAGTGAAAGGAATGTTGCAGTCATCTGCCTTGCTGAGCATAAAGCAAACAAGTCTCTCCCTTGCATCATATTTGTCCATTAATTTCTCCTGTGTGGCACTGGGAAGACCGTCATAGCTAGATGTAGCAGCCCAAGCACTGACTAACTCATTCGCCCTATGCAAGGGATGAGGGTGCGCGATCTGCCCAGTTCTGTTACCCTTAATTCTATTTATGTCCCTCCATGCCCGGCTAAGTGGGGTGTGAGCATTGAGACCATTGACAAATTGTTCCCAGTCTGTTTGCCGCAGCTCTGTCATACGCTCTCTGGCAGCAGCAAGGGCAGTTTGGAAGAGGCTCAGCATTTCAGGGGTACGATGGTTTCTATAGGCTAGGCCTAGTCTGCGAGCAGTACGTTTCAATGTTCGAAGTTTAGAATCATTGTAATAGGTATGATTTTTATAAGACTTATGATTATTATGGAAGTCATTTGGATTTAGAGTAGTAGGAGGTTTCAGAGGCGGCTCTAAGAAGTTCTGAATACTGCTCACAAGGTCATTGTTAAACGTCTCGACAGAGGTACACTCATAGGAATTATACCAGTCAGTCACATGTGCAACAAAGTCATCATGTTGATCAGGGGAAACATTAAGACGTTTCCGTTTGAATATCCCACCAGGGAGAATAGTATTACCAATATCTAGAGAGGTTAGCCTTGGGAAATGATCAGACGCTATATCTGTTACAATGGAAGACTCACAGCTGGCAGAAGTAATGTTGAAGCCAAGACACAGATCAAGGACACCTCCATAGATATGTGTGGGTTCAAGGTCACCTACAATTTGCACATTATCATGACTGTTTAAGAGTGACAACAGTTGATTGCCATTACGATTACCAAACTGAGAGTTTCCAATGCTTTTGTGTCTTGCATTATAATCACCAATAATGAGAGTAGGTTCAGACTGAGCACAAGTTGGGAGCTCCAAGTAATTAAACTTATCAGCAGGAGCGTACAAGTTAAATATGTTGAGAGCAGAGTTCCCAATATAAATCCTAACACCGTGATACTGTAGCCCCTCTGTTTTCTTATGTGCAAGAAGTTGATGGGGAAGTGATTTTTTAATATATAGAACACAAGAATTAGTAGATTTGAGGTTATATGCAACAAACGATGGCAATTTAGGGGGTTGGGATTTTTCAGGGACTCTGCACTCTTGTAGACACACAATATCAATGGATTCAGTGGTTACTTTATGATGCAGGTCAGAAAATCTTTTTCTAAGTGACGCAATATTCCAACTTAAAATGGATAGTTTATACGAGTTTGGTTCCATTATAAAAGTCCAGGGATAGTTTTCAATTTCTCAGCAAAATGAAAAAACTTACTAAATAACAAACAGACATAATCAATATCAATATCATCAGTATTATCCTTATCCATGAGTCTCCTAAGTGCACTTCCATTAGTGAGACCTCTTGGGAGTCTTTGTACACAGAGGTCACTGCGCTCTTTGTCTGTGAATGTATGGAAGGTGACACTATCCCTCGCACTCAACTCTCCGCTTTTATTACACTCATCACTATCATCACATGTATCACTTCCCTCATCATTATGACCAGTGATACATACACCATTATCAACAACCGGGTCATCTCCACACTCAGTATCTATCAATACATTACACTCATCAGGTAGACTATCATGATGGACTTCACTGCCCTTATCATCTTCACTGTGATTGTAAACACCACTATCAGATTCATCGTTTTTGTGATTATTAACACCACTGCAATCATCAGTTTGTTCATAATCACCACACTCATTTTCATAATGGCTGACTATCTGTGGGTTGATGTACTCATTTGCAACCTCTTTAAGTTTTTCCTCGTGGTGCTCAAGTTGTTGTTTCAAACACCATTGTTGCTTCTCCAGTACTGTTATGCGCAGCTTCATGTTGTGTACCACCCCAGCAAGACTAGCGTCATCAGGAAGTATGAAGTCCCGATCAGCTGAGTCAGGTGGCTGACTGACAGCTGACTCAGCCAGACAGATGGTGTCAACACCAGCAGCATTACTAGTGTTGATAGCAGACGTGATCGTGCTCTGTTGATGTACTCCCAGAGTGACTCACTCAACCATATTGTCTGAGTTCAGGCAAGGGTCAGTATTCAGACATGAAGTATCTGGTAGGTCTATTGCCTCATCATGGGGGGTGATGGGTGAGGCGGGAGCTCTGCGGCTGGCGATGTGGGCAGCTTTTGCTCTGCAGTCAGCATGAGCAGCTGTGACTCCTGGAGTCTTACAATTGATACATTCTAATGCAACGGTCTGGTGTTTCTTGATCATATCATAGCACTGGTGAGAAGGATGGGCCTTGGCACACACTGCACACCAGTGTGACTTAGATGAGCATTTCTAAGCAATGTGACCCCAGCGCTGACACTTGTAGCATCTACGGTGAGGTGCTTTGTACAAAGCTATTTTGTAACTCCTGTTAAGCGCTGCACGAGAGTAGATATATGATGGTGGAGTCCCTTGACCAATCCACTCAGCCAATATCAGATCATTTGGAAGTCGACGAGGGTTTGCAACTTGATCTGACAACAGGAATTTAGGATCCATGTACTTATTGACATTGTGGATAACAATAAGTACTTTAGGTGATCTTGGTGGGGCAGCTTGGAGTTGGATGTTAGCATATTTATGAGTAAGAAGTTTTTCTATGAATGTTGGGTCGTTAGTAACAAAAACGTAATTATCCTCGTCATGACGAAAGCGAATCCGAAGGTTTTTTTCTGGGTTGTCTAATGAAGCTTCGTAAAACCATCTAAACTTGACCTCAAACTCAGTGTTAGCAGGGAAATCAAGCCTAACCGTTCTGCAATGGTTGTTGTTGCTCTCTTTGTTTCTTGCAGCAAGTCTCCTTTGAAATCCTCTTTCTTTTTTCAAAGCTCCCTTACTTCTAAAACGTACGAATTCGCCTTCACCATCATTTACTTCGTTCACATCCATAGGTCACTTTTAGTTCAGCTGCTTGAGATGGAAGAGTTAGTCTGTTACTTTTGGGTCAGTGAAACCGCCTTTATTCCATAAGAGAGAAGGGACAAGGAAGGGATATTCACCTCGCTAGACACAGGCAATATGGGTGTAGTGGCCTGCGGGTCGCAGTGCGATTTTCAAGGTCATTCACTGGGCCCACAGTCGTCTCGAGAGTTACCAACACTGTACTACTTGTTAATTACTCCAGACCCGCAGCACTTAACACATCTAGCACACATGTCTTGGAATGACAGACAAATTTTCACTACTTAAGAACTAGTTCTCACAACACCGAAGGTACGGCCGGAACACTGTAGAACGTTCACAAAGGCATTCTGTAACTTGGCCTTCACTGGCTGGCTTGGAGCGCTGTTTAGCCTGGATCAGCTAAACTCGCCCTTATCCCATATGTAGATAATGGCGACGAGTTAAGGGATACCGGTGAATAGGAAAGTCGAGGAAGGGACATTCACCTCACTAGACACACGCAGTATGGGTGTAAGTGGCATGCGGGTCTTATAGTGCCATTTTCAAGGTCACCCAGCAGGCCAGACATTCCTCACTCATTTTAAGCCTATGTAGGTGTTGATGGTCGCACAATGTCCTAAGTCAGTGAAATCCACTCGTGCAAATAGTTACAACAAATCTGCAGCACTTAACACTACTAGCACAAACTTACAATGTTTATAGGTAAACCTCTGGCATGTCCCACTTAAAAAGTTAGTACTGCAATGCTCGTTAAATTGTTCTTAACTAAGCCACTGCAGGAAACACTGGTATGCCAGCAACACTGTAGAACGTATACGTAGACATGCTGGGCCTTCAAATGCTGCTTTCAAGCCTGCTTGAATGTGCTTGCTAAGCCCGTGTCAATCACTTGGATATTTGCTTGTAGCAGGCAGGTAGGCACACAGGAGACATACATAAGATGAGTGGAGTGCGGCACGGAGGACTGACACGGGCACTGGCATGCACTCCCATCTGCAACACAGGCCCACAGATCAAACTCACTCACAATTCTCCCCAGACACTGGCCAGAAATCTACGAGATAAAGTGGAGGTCTTGTCTTACTGTATGGGCCTGATGGAGGAGGTCATCTACAGTACATCGAGGTGCCTCTACCAGATTTCCCCAGGTCTCAAATGTGAAGACACGTGGGGGGGGCGCCGTCTGCTGATCACGGCACGTCTTGTCCAGTTGGTGTCTGTCTTAAGAAGAACGAGCTGGTCTCTCTTCCAGACCCTCATCTCTTCGTTCAAACTAGGGCTGCCAGTTCTCCCTAGCTAACTTATCCTAGTGTTTGCCTACATTATCAGCCTATTACTACCTATGTTAAGGTCTTAGGTCTACATTATTATTATCTACAGTTGCCTCAATGATTCTAATATTAGTGTACTACCAGTAAAACTACCTACTCCTTCCCTGAAGGGTAAATCTATAAATTAAATAAGCTTACCAACTATCCACGCCAACTAGAGAGAATGCTTTGTTTTGGGTGGGGTATAAGGGCCACCCAGCTCAGCCGTTCCATTACGGCCATGCCGGATCTGTCCTGTGGAACTTTAGGGACCAAATAAATTTCCACATCCTCCCGGCGGCGAAGGTAGGCGCTAAGTCTAAATCAAGTTCACCTTCCGCGAGCCCCCACGGCGGACCCTGGACATGAGTGCCATCCGGCCACTCTCGTCGAGCAGACTCCAGTCTAACTTCAACCGTCCAGTTTCCCCTGCATGGACCTCTGGGGGTGTAAACTTGTTGGTTCCGGTGGTCTTAGCACCCTTTCCTTTAACTTTAACGTCTTTTGTATGTCTAGCCTTGACTGAGTGGCTCCGTACTTTCCCACCCAGTGGCCCACACACCCTGGTAGCCTTTCCTCCTACTGTTACAAGGTTCCCTGGATTTAATGGCAATCTATCTCCCTCTTTACGTACCCTGTAAAAGTGTTTTCCCAAGGCGGCCGAGTGTTCGTCACTACCTACCTGGTTCAGCTTCCCTGGCGGTTCATCATGTATACTGGTATTCATTATCACTACTCCCCCAGCTATCATGGGGACAGCTTCTCCTCTATCTGGCGTGGCAGGGAATTCAGGTGGAATCCTGCCGCCTATGATGTATCCTACTGGGGATCTGTATAAACCAATTCCTTCCTTAAACGTCCGTCGTGTAGACAGGAAGTCATCTATATGATTGGCTCCCACCAGGATACCTACATTTCTGACTGTGTCAGCGGTAATTCCCTGGTCTACCAGCTTCATGTCAAGGTCTTTCAATCGCTTAGCTGCTGCAGCAAGACCTCTCGCTGTAATTGCCGTGGGTAGCGTCTCTACCACCAAGGCTGTAATGTCTCTGCGATGTCCACCTAATTTGACTGTGACATCCACCACATCATAAGATTTGGGTGGGACCTGACTTATAGCCCCTCCCAACATCATACTAACTTTCTTTGTGGCCTTCAACTTTAATTTAGCCACCAACTTATTTGTTATCAAGGATACTTGTGCTCCTGGGTCAAAGAATAATCGGGTTGTTTCGGACCTGTGCTCACTCACAACCTTTGCCATGACTGTAGGTAGGGCAGCACCTCCGTGATTCTCACTCAGATTAGAGGCTTCACTCCCACTAATCACGCTGGCTACCATTTCAGGCTCGGACTCACTTTCTATCTCTACCTGAAAGATATCCCTACTAGCTTGGGGTTCCCTTAAATTATTGGGACATAGTGCAGTATGGTGCTTACCTTTGCAACAGACTCGACACTCACTGAGCTGGGTGCCACAGTCTCTCGCAAAGTGTTCCCCACAACACTTGAAGCAGAGTCTCAACTCCCTTAGTCTCTGTTGCCTACTGCTCAGTGTTATATACTCCGAGCAACTCGTGCTAGCGTGTTCGCCTTTGCAGAACACACATATTCTGGCATGAGTGCCTCTGAGGTTCTGCTTAGAGGTTCTTAACTTAGACACCTCTTTACCATAGTACACTCCAACGTTAGTCATACGAGCTTTAGACTGATCTCTCGAGATCTTTGAGTGACTGTCTGGGTTTTTATGTGGCGATGGTGGTGACTCTTCTCTCACACCTATACTCAAATGAGAAATGAGATCTCCCAACCCCTCAACAATTTGTTTTATCGTGAACCTATTCGTCCGATATTTTAAGTGCAACTCATGCACTGTAGTGCTAGCCAGTTTCCTCTGAATCACCTGGCTAAGGACCCATTCTGAATCATCCTCATCATGCAAATCTCTGAAACTGTTTGTCAAGCTCATAATTTCAATATGGAACTTCTCTAGGCTTTGACGGTCATGTCGGCAAGCCTCTAGATCCAACAACCGATAAAGTATAGCTACCTTTATCTCTTCAGTGTTGCCAAACATGTCTTCTAATTGGTCTTTGGCATGTTGGTAATTAGTGTCAGTAATCTGGTAGTGCCGGACCAGGTTTAAGGCTTTACCCTTGAGCTGTGACCGCAAATACTGCAATTTGACGGCATCTGACAAATCGTTCCTATCATCTATCTGGGCTTTAAACTGATCCCAGAAAGCAATGTCCTCAGTTAGGGTTCCGTCAAATGTCGATAAATTCATCTGGGGCAACCTGGGCAACATATTGACAGGTGTGTGGCTGTTTGGGGTACCTGCGGTGTTCGACACCACCCTTGGAATACTAGCCTTTAATGTACTTAACTTATCTTCGTACACATTCATCTCCTGATGACAATCTACATCATCCTTAGTGAATTCGTTCAGAGCCTGTTGAAGACTACCCTGGGATTCATTATCTTCAATAGCCTGTAGCTCATATGCTGAGAATACTTGCTCATAGGCTTCCCATTTTTCCCCCAAACTCTTCAAGCAGTCTTGCAAATCATCACAGTCTACGTTACTGTGTTGGCAAGTAGCCTTGCACCTGTTACGCGTTCTGTTCAGATGCCCTTTGTATGCCGCCACTGATAGTTTTAATTTTGTTAACACTGAACCAGACTCTCCTGAACTCCCATCTGCCATTGTCGAAGTTTAATGAGGAATGTGACACTAATTGTACTTTACCCAGTCCACCCCATAGCACGTCACAGTGTTAGGTAAGAATGAACGAGTCTCAAGGCTTCTCAATAAGCTTTATTATATTGACTCTACTCTGAATAAAAAATGTACACTGTTAGCTCTCAAATCCCAATCAAAATGTGTATCGATGTGAAAGCTTAACCTAGCACTTTCCTGTACAATGCCAGCAAATAATTACAGGACTTAACCTAGTCTCAGGTACAATTCACAAATCCCACATTAAAATGAATCAAAGACAATGAAAATCACACAATAAAAAGTGCAGTATACAAATTAAAATCACTTGGTTAACACAAATAAATTCAACAATTCAACTTGTGAAACAGTAAATGAATAATGTATGTGTTGTGATAGAAACACAGGCCTTATCTCTAGGCTTTATTGAACATAGAATCTTCATAGTACTTCTGCAACAACAAAATATAATGACTAGTACATCTAATAATGGCTTCTACAGGGATGGTGATGTCTTGCATATGTCAAGAGAAAAGTTATAACTACAGGCCACATATTTAAACTCACCATGTAATCTGCATCGGTGATAAATGGATAAAGTAGGAGAGAATCACACACCATATGTTGGTGCCCATGACGCACGCCAAACTGTTGTTGTTGTTAAGGGCCCCTAGAGGTGGTGCAGTATTATCCTGCTGCTGCTCCCCACAGGACCAGTATCACTACAATCTCCCCCTTCTAAAATATCAGAGACAGTAATCTCCCAAACTGTTAGGTGGGCGACGTACACGTCCCGACCTTCGTAGCCCTTGAGCCTCTTCACCAGGTTCGATATTTTCCAGCGGGGTTTGATTAACTGCTGGAGCAGAATCCTCTATTTCCATAGGGGTAGTCTCAAGGGGCTTTCCAGGAGAAAACGAAGCATCTTTCACATCTATTGGTGTATCTTGAGATTCCACACTAATAGGGATTTCAACTGGGGCTAAATGTCTTGTAGATACTGTAGTCTCTTCACCATTTTGGTAGCGAATGTGGGCGTAATGTGGATTAGCTTGCAGGAGCTCTACCTCTTCCACTAAAGGATCCGTCTTGTTCATCCTACGGTGACTCTTCAGGAGAACGGGTCCAGGATGACATAACCAAGTGGGCACGGAGGCTCCCGTAGAGGAACGACGTGAATAGTTGAGGAGTCTTTCATGAGGGGTTGCATTAGTAGCTGTGCACAGCAGTGATCTAATAGAGTGAAGTGCATCAGGTAGGACAGTTTGCCAGTGTTGAACAGGTAGATTGCGCGACTTTAATGTCATTGTAACTGCCTTCCATATAGTACCATTGAACCGCTCCACTTGACCATTGCCTTGAGGGTTGTAGCTTGTTGTTCTGCTGCAGGCAATACCTTTGCTAGCCAAAAACTCCTGAAGTTCGTTACTCATGAACGAGGATCCCCTGTCTGAATGGATATAAGCTGGCATACCAAAAATAGAGAACAACTGTGAAAGACAACTAATAACAGTTGAAGCAGCCATATTTGCACAGGGGAATACAAAGGGAAACCTTGAATATTCATCTACTATGTTAAGGAAATACCTATTCTGATTTGTGCTTGGTAGAGGTCCTTTGAAATCTATATTCAATCTTTCGAAAGGCTGGGTGGATTTTATGAGATGAGTCTTCTCTGGCTGATGAAAGTTTGGCTTGCACTCTGCACATACTCTGCATGCTCTGATCACTTGTCGCACATCTTCCACTGAGTAGGGCATGTTCTTTGATTTGACAAAATGGTACAGGCGTGTAACTCCTGGGTGACACAAAGCCTTGTGGAGAGCTGAGAGTGATTGCAAATCATGACATGCTGCTCCACAGTGGGACCTAGAGAATGCATCAGGTGAGATGTTCTCTTGACCCGGTCGGTACAGAATATCAAAGTCATAACACGATAGTTCCATCCTCCAGCGTAATATCTTGTCATTCTTTATCCTACTTTTGTGCCTCTTGTCGAACATATACATCACGGACCGTTGGTCAGTCCTTATGGTGAAATGTCTACCAGTTAAATAATGCCTCCAGTGGCGAACTGCTTCTATGATGGCCTGGGCTTCCTTTTCTACAGCAGCATAACATTTCTCTGATCCTTGAAAAGTTCTCGAAAAGAAGGCTACTGGTCGTCCTGCCTGAGATAAGACTGCAGCAATGGCAATGTCAGATGCATCCGTTTCCACTTCGAATGGTAGGGACTCATCAATGGCTTGAACTACTGAGTTTTCAATGTCCTGTTTGAGAGTATGGAAAGCGGCTTCTGCTTCCTTTGTCACAGGAAATGTGGTAGCACTCAATGGGCGGACTTTACTTGAATAGTTGTAGATCCATTGTGAGTAATAAGCAAAGAGACCAAGAGTTCTTCGGAGTGACTTTTTGTCTTGAGGCATTGGAAGTTCCCGTAGAGGTCGTAGTCGTTCAGGGTCTGGGAATATTGAACCTCCTTCCACTACATAACCAAGGATGCTAAGCCTTTTAGTTGAAAAAGTGCACTTTTCCTCATTGTAACTGATATTTTTCTTCTTGGCGGCTTCCAAAAACTTATCAAGGTTTGCATCATGTTCCTCCTGGGTCTTGCCACAAATGGTAACATTATCTAAATACGCGTAAGTTCCCATGAGTTGCTCTTCCTGAATGAGTGAATCCATAATTCGTTGGAAGCAGGCTACCCCATTGGTGACTCCAAAAGGGACTCTGGTAAACTGATACAGGCCATCACTAGCCTGAAACGCTGTGTATGGTTTATCTTCATTCCTTATAGGGACTTGATGATAGGCACTCTGCAGATCAATTGTGCTAAACACGTAGTACTGAGCAATTTTGTTCACTGTATCGTCAATTCGAGGTAGAGGGTACCCATCAAGAAGTGTAAATTTGTTGATTGTCTCAGAGTAATCGATAGCCAGTCTCCGTTTCCTATAACCATCTTTAACAACAACAACCTGTGCACGCCAAGGGGAATCACTCGGTTCTATAATACCCTCCTTCAGCAGCCTCTGAGTTTCTTTCTCAATGAACATCCGATCCTCATAAGAATAGCGGCGTGACTTAGCTGATATAGGATGGCAATCCGCGGTAAGATTTGCAAACAGCTTTGGTGGGTCTACCCTTAAAGTGCTAAGCCCACAGACAACAAGAGGAGGCAGTTCACCTCCATATGTTAAGGTGACACTACCATGCAGCTTCTGAAAGTCCTGACCAAGGATAACATCAGAGCACAGTTGTGGCAGAATAGCTAAATGTACATCTTGATAATCCTTTCCATTAACTCTGAGATTTACCTTACAAAACCCTAAGGTCTGAATAGAGAGAGATGTTGATGCCATGGAAACGGTACCTGATGAGTGATGTAGAGTCAAGGAGAGCCGTTTAACTAAGTCAAGGTTGATGAAACTCTCTGAGCTGCCACTATCAATAAGACCATCTACTTCTGTTCCTTTGATGAATACTTTCACAACTGCCTTTGACAGTGAATTTGGAGTAGCCGCAGAAGTCACTGTTGCTAGAGTCGCATGATCACTGGAATGTGTGGAGGCACTAGCTCTTGTTGATGCATTAGCACGACATACTTTAGCAAAGTGACCTTTCTTGTGGCATTTATGGCACATTGCTTCACGAGCAGGACACTTTGGACGTGGATGTCTTGAAAAACCACAAAAGAAACACACCGTACCTGCTGCTGCTGTCACTGAGGCAGGTTCCCCAGTAACTTCATTGCAAGAGTCTTGGTCAGGAATTGCAGCACTTACCACTCGAGAAGGCTGAGTGGTACTGTATACTTCAGAATTCTTCTGGGCTGAATCTAGAGCTCTTGCCTGGTCAAAGGCAGCGGCTAAGTCGAGAGTTTTATTCTCCAATAAACGCTGCCTTATTATTGGTGATTGCAGGCCACTGATAAAAGCATCCCTGATGGACTCTTCACAATACTGAGCAGCTGTCACTGCTTGGAAGTGACAGTCCTTACCTAAAATTTTCAGTGCTTGAAAGTATTCCTCTAAGGACTCATCAATCTGCTGGCGGCGAGTTGCAAGGCGATAGCGTGCAAAGATTTCATTTGTAGGTTTAATATACTGAGACTTGAGGGTTTTGATAGCATCTTCGTAGGTATTACACTCAGAAATAGCCTCATATATCTTAGGTGACACAAAATTGATGAGCAGACTTAGTTTATCTAGATCTTCTTTAGGAAGGGCTCCCAAGAAGTTTTCGAAAGTCTTAAACCAGTGCTTCCATTCCTGAGCAGCCGTTGATAAGCTGGGGTCACAGTCTAGCCTCTCAGGTTTCAGTAAACGCTCCATGTTGTGATGTAGTCTAGCGCAGGATCACCACCAGGTAGCCCAGGATTCTATGTTCAATAAATTGTTGTGATAGAAACACAGGCCTTATCTCTAGGCTTTATTGAACATAGAATCTTCATAGTACTTCTGCAACAACAAAATATAATGACTAGTACATCTAATAATGGCTTCTACAGGGATGGTGATGTCTTGCATATGTCAAGAGAAAAGTTATAACTACAGGCCACATATTTAAACTCACCATGTAATCTGCATCGGTGATAAATGGATAAAGTAGGAGAGAATCACACACCATATGTTGGTGCCCATGACGCACGCCAAACTGTTGTTGTTGTTAAGGGCCCCTAGAGGTGGTGCAGTATTATCCTGCTGCTGCTCCCCACAGGACCAGTATCACTACAGTACGTTATTAGTGACCTGCCTGCACCTCAGAAATTCCTATATCCAAGAGGGTGTGCATCCCCTAGTACAACTATGCAGACATGTACACTAGCTTCTACATAGACGAGAGACACTGGTACTTACTGGGCATGCACTCCCATCTGCAACACAGGCCCACAGATCAAACTCACTCACAATTCTCCCCAGACACTGGCCAGAAATCTACGAGATAAAGTGGAGGTCTTGTCTTACTGTATGGGCCTGACGGAGGAGGTCATCTACAGTACATCGAGGTGCCTCTACCAGATTTCCCCAGGTCTCAAATGTGAAGACACGTGGGGGGCGCCGTCTGCTGATCATGGCACGTCTTGTCCAGTTGGTGTCTGTCTTAAGAAGAACGAGCTGGTCTCTCTTCCAGACCCTCGTCTCTTCATTCAAACTAGGGCTGCCAGTTCTCCCTAGCTAACTTATCCTAGTGTTTACCTACATTATCGGCCTATTACTACCTATGTTAAGGTCTTAGGTCTACATTATTATTATCTACAGTTGCCTCAATGATCCTAATATTAGTGTACTACCAGTAAAACTACCTACTCCTTCCCTGAAGGGTAAATCTATAAATTAAATAAGCTTACCAACAATCCACGCTAACTAGAGAGAATGCCTTGGTTTGGGTGGGGTATAAGGGCCACCCAGCTCAGCTGTTCCATTACGGCCATGCCGGATCTGTCCTGTGGAACTTTAGGGACCAAATAAATTTCCACACCTTAGTTTAATATGTTTATTATGCACCCCATACCCATCCTGTGGGCGATAGTCAAAAGATTACAGAGGTACATAATTGGTCCAGGGACTGGACTCCAAAGTTTTGATAGCTGAGCAAGTTACAGAGGTAATGAATTCACAATTTACAAAGGTAATGAACTCACAATTTACAAAGGTAATGAACTCCAGGTAGGTCTAGTCACAATCATGACAAGTTACAAAGGTATTTACAGATTACAGAGGTATGTAATGGGTCCAGGGACTGGGCTCCCAAAGTTGTGATGGCTGAACTAGGTACAACACCCTAAGTGTTACATTCATATTGTATTAAAGGATGTACCATCACCGAACAATGAAAAGAACAGGATAACACCTGCTCAGAAAAAACATTAACTAAGTCAAAACCTACAATTCATGCCTGTTATACAGTACAATAAGACCCCCTTGTACAAAGTACACAGATGATATGATACAACATACGAAGGATTAAAATTATCCATTTCAAATTTTAAACAAAAGATAAACCTAACCTACAATAAAAAAGCAAAGACATACCACAATAATACTTCCCACAAAAAGCAGGAAACTCTTAACAGAATGAAGAGCGAGAGAGCTCCAGCACCGAACAAAAACATTAGCAAAAACAATAACCACAATTTATGTCTATGCCCACACAAGTCCCCCACAGCTCTGTACAATTTAACCCCTTCCACAAAGTGCACAGTAATTATCATACAATATACAAAACTGAAAAATATACAGAACATTAACTTAAACATTAGGCAAACCAAAGCCTACAATAAACATTACATTGGTACATATCACAATGAAACTCCTCACATAAAAACTGGGCAGGACACACCCGCAAGTAAAGATATAAAAAAAACATAACATTCTTTATGTAAGTACAACCCAAACAACTAACAAAAACCTAACATAAGGTATCAAAACTGTCTAGTTACGGGACATAAAATTCCGTATCTGCCTATTTGAAACATAATAGTACATCATTGCTAAAATTAAATTGTACAATGCATGGATATGAGAAAGTGTATAACAATCCTTCATCCGGCATTGAATAAAACAATAACAGGAAGTACTTGCAGCCAAATCTTAGACCTACATATATGCAATAATCCGCCCATACTATTGGACTCTTGACCTACTTAGCAAGCTTAAAACGTCCCCAAACACCTATTCCAAAGTAATATATAACACAAATTTTAACACACTGCACATTTTAACTCTGCGCGTACACAGACAAAAAACACATACATACATATATACATATATATACATATACACACATGCATATATATACATACATACATACATATATATATATATATACATACATACACACATACATACATACATACACATATATACAATTCTCTTGAAAATTGTACTATCATGTAGCAAAAAAGTCTAAAGAGAAACACAATCAAAAAACCAACTCGGGGAGAAAATTAGATACATATTCTTGTACAACTAAAAACCAAAGTGAAACCTGATATTCATTACCATGACTTGACATCATATGGTACCAGCTCAAAAGTACATAATGTATGTTGATACTGTCACTTCCTTCAAAATTCAAACACCCTCCTACCCCAGTCAAACCTCCCCCCCCCTATCTGAGAAAAACCAAACCTGATTTCAGACTACAAGAGTGCACAATATAATATGTTAACCCTAACACATATATGATTCTTTCTGAAAGTAAGCAAAAATAATACATAGGCATATGAAAACATAAAAAAAACTACATAAAGCAAATTAAACAACAAATACATGATATAAAACATGTAAAGTTTATTTTCTAACACCTGTTATTGTCAAAATCAAATTGTTTGTAAACTAATTCCTGTAGTCAATTATAATAACCAGATTTGTCCACATCATAAAAAACCCACATCCAGGTACAAGACGCCTCAGAAAGTCCCCCCCCCCCTGCTATCCCCCTGACACTATACCAACCTCACTCTCCCTGTTCATACTCACATCCTTACCTAAAGTCATTAAGTCAAAACCCCAGGCTATCAGCCGTATGTCTTCAGTTCACCCCCCCTCCCTATGCCCCCCTCATACATGAAAACAGTACACACACATACACCACTACCACACACACTTTCCACATTCACTCTCCACGTGAAAACAACCCATTCCAGCTCTAACCTACACCCAACCTTAACATTTCACCTACCGTCAGATTACGATAACCCAAAGGAAAACTATTTACCCACAACCTCCCAGTACCCCAGTACCAACAATACTATGGAAAATTTTCTAGGGTGCTTACCTGTATGTACCTCAACATTATACACATACCAGTAATCTCATTGGGAGACAATCATATTGTTTACCGTAGTCACCCCGTGTAGACATGTGAGAAAACTTAACCACCCCTGGTCGCACCAAGTGGTCCCCTCGACCTCACAATCTTATCCATATCTATCCGAGACCAGTATGGATTGGGTAGCACCCACAAGTACGGTGCTACTAATTAATTGTGGACTGTATAGATTATATTAGTTTAGCTGAATGAAGGGGAGGGGGGTAGGATACACCTGGATACATCCGTCAAGGAAAACATTTGTACATAATCCCACTACTTACCAGATGTTCTCTGGTGGTCACTTGATGTAGCTGGATCACTCATAACCTATCTAATTATAACATACCACCACTGGCCAGTCTAAGGTTGCTATAACTAGAAGGGTTACTTAACTGTGGGTGATTGATATTCCTCATTTCTTGATTCACCATCTCATTTTCGATGTCCTGCTACACCGACACGATTCTCATTCCAGCAGGACGAGGTATCCGCTGGTTTGTCCTGCTTTAGACGTCGTGACTCAAGGAGTTTCCCTTTCCTCGTCTCGTTAACAACGAGGTCTAGCGTGTTCACTCGGAGCAAACGACTTATTTCACTTCACATATTCTCTTAACTTAGCGTTATTATCCTTAATTACATTACAATTCACAAGACGATTTAATGACTCAAATTATTATACACATTAGAGATCACTCCATTAAGATCTGAGACCGATGAGTGATGATTAAACCAAGGGTAATTTTCCCGGGGCTCAGTCCAGGACGACGCGTCAGTCACCCCCGGTCCTACCCGTAATCACCTTTTACCACTCTATTATCGTGGTCCCGTAAATCACGTTCCCTCACTCTCCATTAGGAACAGTCACGACACTTCCTATTACGAAATGAGGCCTATATTAATCCTTAGGCCGCCGTGAATGCCAATTTCGTGGTACCATGCCTTTTCCGCTTCCTCTCCACCTTCAAAACAAACCCGCCACTCACCCCCGCACATCCGCGCATGCGCAAAGGGAGCTCTTGGTTCTACTCTTATTTTCAAATACATTTTTGACCCATATAGACACATTAAACACCTATTAGGCACTATAGTTTCGGAAAATTAAAAAATTTTCCACACTGCGGCCGGGCGGAGGTCGTTGCTAGACGACTTACATAATGTGGAGTACAATTTTTTCCATCTTCACTGGCCACCCATATTTATTGAACTCTCAAAATGGACTAATTGGTGTTCCATTCTCTCAGGGGCATAAGCCTATGCTCCCTGGATTAAGTTATTGGGCATACTGGAATTTTGAGACTTTACCAATAACAAGTCTCTCAGTATCCCAAGTCAGCCCCAGCACATTACTGCATATAGGCACCAACTCCATGGCCATCCATATTTATTGAACCCTCAAAATGGACTAATTAGTGTTCCATTCTCTCAGGGGCATAAGCCTATGCTCCCTGGATTAAGTTATTGGGCATACTGGAATTTTGAGACTTTACCAATAACAAGTCTCTCAGTATCCCAAGTCAGCCCCAGCACATTACTGCATACAGGCACCAACTCCATGGCCATCTATATTTATTGATCCCTCAAAATGGACTAATTGTGTTCCATTCTCTCAGGGGCATAAGCCTATGCTCCCTGGATTAATTTATTGGGCATACTGGAATTTTGAGACTTTAACAATAACAAGTCTCTCAGTATCCCAAGTCAGTCCCAGCACATTTCTTCATTATTTCATTAACCCCTTCACATATCCTCATTAGTTCCTCTTCAGTTGACGTCACACCCGGAAATTGTCCACATAAGATTATTTACCCAATTACTTCGCTCAGTGGACCGCCTGTGCACTTAAGGTGTGCATTTATCGTCGCCTGAAGTAAGAACAATTTATTATTTAACTGCTTATTAATTATATCATTATAAGCAGTCAACAATTTTGGTGTCTTGCTCAGTTCGCAGAGCTGGGTCCTTTAACTGTCCATACGCCATCCTATAATTAGTAGGTAATTCTGGACGGTCAAGCTTCCACGGAAGTCGCACCCAGTAATGTCCAGATTCACATTTAACATCCTTCAGGTATTGTTCCTGAGTAAAGGAATCATTTGGACTTTCCTCATTTACATTAATCCCTATGCTGTCCAGCTCCCACAAATTAGACTGGTTCAACATCATTCTCGATAGAAGAATACTTGTACTGGGTTGACCTTTCATGAGTAAGACACCGTGACCGTATTCACTACTTCCTCTAGTCATTATTACTAGGCGGTAGTCTGCCATATATTACATGGCCCGTACCAGTGTTGAGGAGAGTGACGCCGTATGGTTTTGGATTTATGCCCTTTATCCTGAATTTTTACATCCAACACCGGCAAGGCTACCTCAGCTAGGCCATCATTATTGCCATTAGCTGCAACCTTTACATCAGTCACTGTAGTGTCAGGGTTATTAACATTATCATTATTGTCACCATTATTATAAGAATCACATACAACCCTGCACATAACTGTATGGTGCTTTCCCTTGTTGCATTGATAGCAACTGTTCAATTTGGTATGACAATCCTTTACATTATGATTGTCTAGACATCTGATAAATCTGTCAAGTTCTTTCATTCTTTCCACTTTAATATCCCATGAATTACAGGCATTACAATTTTTAGTGAAATGAGTACCCTGGCAGAAGAGGCAGTCTCTCTTTTCCTTGCCTGACCTCTTATTAACTGGGTTACACTTACTGAAGTACTTATTCCTCTTACCTTGATGTGAGGAACCACTATTACTGATTCCTGACTTGATATGTGCCTATTTAACTCTTAACTATGATTATTACCACTGGGATTAATTTTCCCTTTTGAGACTTGACAGATACTTCAGCGTCATTATGTGTTATATCCTTAGAACTGTTTGGCTGGCTGGTCTGCAATTGAACAATTAATTCCTGCTGACCTAGTCTGATTTCCTCCAGACCGAACTATGGAGGTTTTGGCAAACACACCCTTTGCATTAATAGGTTGATCAACTGCCTGGCTTACACCCTTTAATTTATTCAAAGCCTTACTTTTACAAGACAGTTTTTCTTCCAATTCGTAATGTTGATTAATTAAAACATTCATTTCCATTCCATCTGCACAATTCTCTAGCAGATCTCTTTCACAGTCTTTAAACCACAATTTGTACCAATCAAATCTACTCTCTAAAGCATCTAAATATAACTTTAATTCATTAGGGTTCACGGTTCTTTGCTTCACTAAATCAAATGCCTTCGTCACATGGCTTTTAATAGCCTGTAATGATGCTTTCATTACTCTAAAATTCACGGACTTGTCAGCCACATTAACTCCATTAGATCCAGTCATGGTTAGAGAATTATTAATCACTGATTATACAACTTAAGTAGGCGCCTTATAAGAGTAATTCTTGCACTTTACTCTTGTATAAATCCTAGCCACACATGTGCTAGCAATTAATTGGGCTAATTGTCATCCATCACACGATCGATTAAACTTGTGCACCCTACACCCACTTCCTTCAATCAGTCACTTAATTATTAAGTAATTAATTCAATTAATTTTTTCACTGATTGCACCCGGTTCTCGAAGGACCAACGGGCAGATATGGAAAATTTTCTAGGGTGCTTACCTGTATGTACCTCAACATTATACACATACCAGTAATCTCATTGGGAGACAATCATATTGTTTACCGTAGTCACCCCGTGTAGACATGTGAGAAAACTTAACCACCCCTGGTCGCACCAAGTGGTCCCCTCGACCTCACAATCTTATCCATATCTATCCGAGACCAGTATGGATTGGGTAGCACCCACAAGTACGGTGCTACTAATTAATTGTGGACTGTATAGATTATATTAGTTTAGCTGAATGAAGGGGAGGGGGGTAGGATACACCTGGATACATCCGTCAAGGAAAACATTTGTACATAATCCCACTACTTACCAGATGTTCTCTGGTGGTCACTTGATGTAGCTGGATCACTCATAACCTATCTAATTATAACATACCACCACTGGCCAGTCTAAGGTTGCTATAACTAGAAGGGTTACTTAACTGTGGGTGATTGATATTCCTCATTTCTTGATTCACCATCTCATTTTCGATGTCCTGCTACACCGACACGATTCTCATTCCAGCAGGACGAGGTATCCGCTGGTTTGTCCTGCTTTAGACGTCGTGACTCAAGGAGTTTCCCTTTCCTCGTCTCGTTAACAACGAGGTCTAGCGTGTTCACTCGGAGCAAACGACTTATTTCACTTCACATATTCTCTTAACTTAGCGTTATTATCCTTAATTACATTACAATTCACAAGACGATTTAATGACTCAAATTATTATACACATTAGAGATCACTCCATTAAGATCTGAGACCGATGAGTGATGATTAAACCAAGGGTAATTTTCCCGGGGCTCAGTCCAGGACGACGCGTCAGTCACCCCCGGTCCTACCCGTAATCACCTTTTACCACTCTATTATCGTGGTCCCGTAAATCACGTTCCCTCACTCTCCATTAGGAACAGTCACGACACTTCCTATTACGAAATGAGGCCTATATTAATCCTTAGGCCGCCGTGAATGCCAATTTCGTGGTACCATGCCTTTTCCGCTTCCTCTCCACCTTCAAAACAAACCCGCCACTCACCCCCGCACATCCGCGCATGCGCAAAGGGAGCTCTTGGTTCTACTCTTATTTTCAAATACATTTTTGACCCATATAGACACATTAAACACCTATTAGGCACTATAGTTTCGGAAAATTAAAAAATTTTCCACAAATACCACCAGTCCGATGACATTCTTCTTTGCAAATATACAGGGTCTAAAGTCAGCAACAAACAACAAAATACCTTTCATCCGTGGACTGCTTGCAGAGGCAAAGGCAATGTTCGCGGCTTTCACGGAGACCCACATAAAGGATCACTTGGACAAGGAAATATGGATCCCAGGTTACAACCTATACAGATGTGACAGAGTGAACAGGCAAAAGGGGGGGGGGTTTGCCTGTACATTGCAGAGTCACTTGTTTGCACAGAACTGCTAAATGCCTCAAATGATGTAGTGGAAGTTTTAGCAGTAAAGGTCGAGAACCAAAACCTAGTCATTGCGGTAGTCTACAAGCCTCCGGATGCTACATCCCAGCAATTCCAGGAACAACTGTTAAAAATTGACCACTGTCTGGAAAATCTTCCAGCTCCTGCACCCAACATCTTGCTCCTGGGGGATTTCAACTTAAGGCACCTAAAATGGAGGAATATAGCAAATAATATTGTTGCAGTAATAACACCAGGAGGCAGCTCTGATGAAAACTCACACTCACACGAGCGTTTAAATCTCTGCACAAAATTCAATTTAAACCAGCAAATAATGGAGAATACACTAGACCTCATCTTCACTAACAATGATGATCTGATAAGAAATGTCACCATATCAAAAACAATATACTCAGATCACAACATAATTGAGGTTCAGACATGTATGCGTGGAGCCCCAGACCGACATAATGAGACTAGTCACGAGGGAGCATTCACCAAATTCAACTTCAATAACAAAAACATAAAGTGGGACCAAGTAAACCAAGTCCTAACTGATATAAGCTGGAAAGATATACTAAGCAACACAGACCCCAACTTATGCCTAGAACAGATTAACTTGGTGGCACTCGATGTATGCACAAGGCATATTCCTCTAAGAAAAAGGAGGAGTAGATGTAAAATAGAAAGAGACAGGCGCTCCCTTTACAGGCGACGGAAAAGAATAACAGAGCGGCTAAAAGAGGTCAATATATCTGAAATGCGGAGGGAGACACTGGTCAGCGAAATAGCAAGCATCGAACTCAAGCTAAAGGAATCTTATAGGAGTCAGGAATCGCAGGAAGAACTAAAAGCCATAAATGAAATCGAAAGGAACCCAAAGTATTTCTTCTCCTATGCCAAATCAAAGTCGAGAACAACCTGGAGTTTACCTGGAGAGAGTTCCGGGGGTCAACGCCCCCGCGGCCCGGTATGAGACCAGGCCTCCTGGTGGATCAGAGCCTGATCAACCAGGCTGTTGCTGCTGGCTGCACGCAAACCAACATACGAGCCACAGCCCGGCTGATCCGGAACTGACTTTAGGTGCTTGTCCAGTGCCAGCTTGAAGACTGCCAGGGGTCTGTTGGTAATCCCCCTTATGTGTGCTGGGAGGCAGTTGAACAGTCTCGGGCCCCTGACACTTATTGTATGGTATCTTAACGTGCTAGTGACACCCCTGCTTTTCATTGGGGGGATGGTGCATCGTCTGCCAAGTCTTTTGCTTTCGTAGTGAGTGATTTTCGTGTGCAAGTTCGGTACTAGTCCCTCTAGGATTTTCCAGGTGTATATAATCATGTATCTCTCCCTCCTGCGTTCCAGGGAATACAGGTTTAGCAACCTCAAGCGCTCCCAATAATTGAGGTGTTTTATCTCCGTTATGCGCGCCGTGAAAGTTCTCTGTACATTTTCTAGGTCGGCAATTTCACCTGCCTTGAAAGGTGCTGTTAGTGTGCAGCAATATTCCAGCCTAGATAGAACAAGTGACCTGAAGAGTGTCATCATGGGCTTGGCCTCCCTAGTTTTGAAGGTTCTCATTATCCATCCTGTCATTTTTCTAGCAGATGCGATTGATACAATGTTATGGTCCTTGAAGGTGAGATCCTCCGACATGATCACTCCCAGGTCTTTGACATTGGTGTTTCGCTCTATTTTGTGGCCAGAATTTGTTTTGTACTCTGATGAAGATTTAATTTCCTCATGTTTACCATATCTGAGTAATTGAAATTTCTCATCGTTGAACTTCATATTGTTTTCTGCAGCCCACTGAAAGATTTGGTTGATGTCTGCCTGGAGCTTTGCAGTGTCTGCAATGGAAGACACTGTCATGCAGATTCGGGTGTCATCTGCAAAGGAAGACACGGTGCTGTGGCTGACATCCTTGTCTATGTCGGATATAAGGATGAGGAACAAGATGGGAGTGAGTACTGTGCCTTGTGGAACAGAGCTTTTCACCGTAGCTGCCTCGGACTTTACTCTGTTGACGACTACTCTCTGTGTTCTGTTAGTGAGGAAATTATAGATCCATCGACCGACTTTTCCTGTTATTCCTTTAGCACGCATTTTGTGCGCTATTACGCCATGGTCACACTTGTCGAAGGCTTTTGCAAAGTCTGTATATATTACATCTGCATTCTTTTTGTCTTCTAGTGCATTTAGGACCTTGTCGTAGTGGTCCAATAGTTGAGACAGACAGGAGCGACCTGTTCTAAACCCATGTTGCCCTGGGTTGTGTAACTGATGGGTTTCTAGATGTGTGGTGATCTTGCTTCTTAGGACCCTTTCAAAGATTTTTATGATATGGGATGTTAGTGCTATTGGTCTGTAGTTCTTTGCTGTTGCTTTACTGCCCCCTTTGTGGAGTGGGGCTATGTCTGTTGTTTTTAGTAACTGTGGGACGACCCCCGTGTCCATGCTCCCTCTCCATAGGATGGAAAAGGCTCGTGATAGGGGCTTCTTGCAGTTCTTGATGAACACAGAGTTCCATGAGTCTGGCCCTGGGGCAGAGTGCATGGGCATGTCATTTATCGCCTGTTCGAAGTCATTTGGCGTCAGGATAACATCGGATAGGCTTGTGTTAATCAAATTTTGTGGCTCTCTCATAAAAAATTCATTTTGATCTTCGACTCTCAGTCTGGTTAGCGGCTTGCTAAAAACTGAGTCATATTGGGACTTGAGTAGCTCACTCATTTCCTTGCTGTCATCTGTGTAGGACCCATCTTGTTTAAGTAGGGGCCCAATACTGGACGTTGTTCTCGATTTTGATTTGGCATAGGAGAAGAAATACTTTGGGTTTCTTTCGATTTCATTTATGGCTTTTAGTTCTTCCTGCGATTCCTGACTCCTAAAGGATTCTTTTAGCTTAAGTTCGATGCTTGCTATTTATCTGACCAGTGTCTCCCTACGCATTTCAGATATATTGACCTCTTTTAGCCGCTCTGTTATTCTTTTCCGTCGCCTGTAAAGGGAGCGCCTGTCTCTTTCTGTTTTACATCTACTCCTCCTTTTTCTTAGAGGAATAAGCCTTGTGCATACATCGAGTGCCACCGAGTTAATCTGTTCTAGGCATAAGTTGGGGTCTGTGTTGCTTAGTATATCTTCCCAGCTTATATCGGTTAGGACTTGGTTTACTTGGTCCCACTTTATGTTTTTGTTATTGAAGTTGAATTTGGTGAATGCTCCCTCGTGACTAATCTCATTATGTCGGTCTGGGGCTCCGCGCATACATGACTGAACCTCAATTATGTTGTGATCTGAGTATATTGTTTTTGATAAGGTGATATTTCTTATCAGATCATCATTCTTAGTGAAGATGAGGTCTAGTGTATTCTCCAGTCTAGTAGGCTCTATTATTTGCTGGTTTAAATTGAATTTTGTGCAGAGATTTAAAAGCTCGCGTTAGTGTGAGTTTTCATCAGAGCTGCCTCCTGGTGTTATTACTGCAACAATATTATTTGCTATATTCCTCCATTTTAGGTGCCTTAAGTTGAAATCCCCCAGGAGCAAGATGTTGGGTGCAGGAGCTGGAAGGTTTTCCAGACAGTGGTCAATTTTTAACAGCTGTTCCTGGAATTGCTGGGATGTTGCATCCGGAGGCTTGTAGACTATCACAATGACTAGGTTTTGGTTCTCGACCTTTACTGCTAAAACTTCCACTACATCATTTGAGGCATTTAGCAGTTCTGTGCAAACAAGTGACTCTGCAATGTACAGGCCAACCCCCCCCTTTTGCCTGTTCACTCTGTCACATCTGTATAGGTTGTAACCTGGGATCCATATTTCGTTGTCCAAGTGATCCTTTATGTGTGTCTCAGTGAAAGCCGCGAACATTGCCTTTGCCTCTGCAAGCAGTCCACGGATGAAAGGTATTTTGTTGTTTGTTGCTGGCTTTAGACCCTGTATATTTGCAAAGAAGAATGTTATCGGACTGGTGGTATTGTTGGTACTGGGGGGGGATTTTTTTTCCGGCATTAGTATCTGTATCTGTATTGGGCCCCTACTTAAACAAGATGGGTCCTACACAGATAACAGCAAGGAAATGAGTGAGCTACTCAAGTCCCAATATGACTCAGTTTTTAGCAAGCCGCTAACCAGACTGAGAGTCGAAGATCAAAATGAATTTTTTATGAGAGAGCCACAAAATTTGGTTAACACAAGCCTATATGATTTTATCCTGACGCCAAATGACTTTGAACAGGCGATAAATGACATGCCCATGCACTCTGCCCCAGGGCCAGACTCATGGAACTCCGTGTTCATCAAGAACCGCAAGAAGCCCCTATCACGAGCCTTTTCCATCCTATGGAGAGGGAGCATGGACACAGGGGTCGTCCCACAGTTACTAAAAACAACAGACATAGCCCCACTCCACAAAGGGGGCAGTAAAGCAACAGCAAAGAACTACAGACCGATAGCACTAACATCCCATATCATAAAAATCTTTGAAAGGGTCCTAAGAAGCAAGATCACCACCCATCTAGAAACCCATCAGTTACACAACCCAGGGCAACATGGGTTTAGAACAGGTCGCTCCTGTCTGTCTCAAATATTGGATCACTACGACAAGGTCCTTAATGCACTAGAAGATAAAAAGAATGCAGATGTAATATATACAGACTTTGCAAAAGCCTTCGACAAGTGTGACCATGACGTAATAGCGCACAAAATGCGTGCTAAAGGAATAACAGGAAAAGTCGGTCGATGGATCTATAATTTCCTCACTAACAGAACACAGAGAGTAGTCGTCAACAGAGTAAAGTCCGAGGCAGCTATGGTGAAAAGCTCTGTTCCACAAGGCACAGTACTCGCTCCCATCTTGTTCCTCATCCTCATATCCGACATAGACAAGGATGTCAGCCACAGCACCGTGTCTTCCTTTGCAGATGACACCCGAATCTGCATGACAGTGTCTTCCATTGCAGACACTGCAAGGCTCCAGGCGGACATCAACTGAATCTTTCAGTGGGCTGCAGAAAACAATATGAAGTTCAACGATGAGAAATTTCAATTACTCCGATATGGTAAACACGAGGAAATTAAATCTTCATCAGAGTACAAAACAAATTCTGGCCACAAAATAGAGCGAAACACCAACGTCAAAGACCTGGGAGTGATCATGTCGGAGGATCTCACCTTCAAGGACCATAACATTGTATCAATCACATCTGCTAGAAAAATGACAGGATGGATAATGAGAACCTTCAAAACTAGGGAGGCCAAGCCCATGATGACACTCTTCAGGTCACTTTGTTCTATCTAGGCTGGAATATTACTGCACACTAACAGCACCTTTCAAGGCAGGTGAAATTGCTGACCTAGAAAATGTACAGAGAACCTTTACGGCGCGCATAATGGAGATAAAACACCTCAATTACTGGGAGCACTTGAGGTTCCTAAAACTGTATTCCCTGGAACGCAGGCGGGAGAGATACATGATTATATACACCTGGAAAATCCTAGAGGGACTAGTACCAAACTTGCACATGAAAATCACTCACTACGAAAGCAAAAGACTTGGCAGACGATGCAACATCCCCCCAATGAAAAGCAGGGGTGTCACTAGCACGTTAAGAGACCATACAATAAGTGTCAGGGGCCCAAGACTGTTCAACTGCCTCCCAGCATACATAAGGGGGATTACCAACAGACCCCTGGCAGTCTTCAAGCTGGCACTGGACAAGCACCTAAAGTCGGTTCCTGACCAGCCGGGCTGTGGCTCGTATGTTGGTTTGCGTGCAGCCAGCAGCAACAGCCTGGTTGATCAGGCTCTGATCCACCAGGAGGCCTGCTCACAGACCGGGCCGCGGGGGCGTTGACCCCCGGAACTCTCTCCAGGTAAACTCCAGGTAATAGCCTACTCCTGCAAACCGTTCAATACACACTCGCTGCAAGCACCTGCACCTGACACTCACCCCCCACCTCCCTCATACCCCAAAACACATACAAAAAATCTGCCACCACATACATCACTGACCTCCGAATGTCCTTGGAAACCCCGCCCACATCAAAAAGCAAAGCTCTCAAAGTCGAAATGCTTCTCCCCTTCCCCACCACTATACCCAGGACCCTCGCTAACCATTTCCTTACAATCCCAAAATTTTCACAAAAATATACAGCATGAAACGCCGTCTCCTCCTCCCCACAATGTAAACAAGTGCCATCACCTACATACCCCATTCTATATAACACCGACCTTGAAGCTAGAATTCCCATAAAAAACCTATATACCACTTCACGAACCCTCGGCTTTAATCTAATCTTCCTAAAATCTTCCCAAATGCCCCTCCAATCGTACATCAGATATGTAGCTACACCCTGTAGCACCCCACCCTGTGTATCTATTCTCCCCATCTTACTGACCTTTACTTTTCTTGCATCCCGTATTGTCAACAAATTACTCACCATATCTTCACACACCAACAATGCCTTCCCCTTCCACCATTTCCTTACATCCTCCATGACCTCTCCCACCCTTATACCCCTCTCCCCTCCTGCCCTCAGGTACCGTTGCTTCACATACACTGCCTTCACTCGTGTGTCCAAAGGTATAAGACCCAGCCCACCCTGCCGCACGCCCATCATCACAACATCCTTCCTTAGCCATGGCCTGCCATAACCCCACACATATCTCAAAACCCGCCTCTCCCCGAAACTCTCTCCAGGTAAACTCCAGGTAAACTCCAGTTCCTGAATATCACACGATCTCAGAGGATATACTTCTGCTACTCCCCACACTTTACTATACACAAGTGTGTTTACTACCACCACCCTCTGCTGCAATGTTATATCCCCGGCCCTCCACCCTTGCATCCTGCCGATTGCTCTACTCACAACTTCCTTTGAGTTTATTTTCTGTGCCTCTCCAGCATCCGCCATGTACACAACCCCACAGATCTTGATTCTATCCACTACATTCCACCCATACAGTTCCCCCAAACCCCCCCACCCACGTACCTACTTCCAATAACTTTGACTTTGCCCCATTAACCCTCATCCCTGTAGCCCCACCAAAGATCTTTATTATACGTCCCACATTCCTCAATCCCATTTCCCCTCCCGCCAACACTGTGGTGTCATCCACATACCCCACAATTCCACATCTGCCAGGACCCTCCTCTCCCCTTTCCCATACTCCTTTCTCTATAAGCCTATAAAAAGGGTCTTGCATGCATGCAAAAAGGATTTGAGACAAGGGACAACCCTGTCACAAACCCTTCCCCATCTTCACCGGCAAACCTAGCTTCCCATTAACCTGTACTCTGACCCTCGCAGGCATATACAAAGTAGTTGCCCATCGCACAATCTCATCCCCAAAACCCTGTTTTTGTAAAATACTCCACAACATACGTCTATTCACACAGTCATAAGCCTGCTTCCAATCAATCCCCAAAATTCCCCCCCCCTTGTCTACCCTCCACAAAATCCCTAATTCTCCCATGCCCCTCATGCATGCTTCGACCTGGGATCCCACACTGTCCTCTATGTAGTACACGGTCAAGCACCTTTTTTATGCAATTACCTAAAACCTTCGCGAAAATTTTATAATCAGCACACATGAGGGAGATCACCCTATAGGCACCCAGGGTTTCCCCCCCCCTCCTTTGTAAACCAAAACAACTACCCTCGTGCCCTGCGATTCCCCCAAGACTCCCCCGTCCTTCATACAGTTAAGCAACAAGACCAGACATTCCTTCAGACAATCCCAATGTGTAATATAAAAATAGTTAGGAATTCCATCAATCTCTGGCGCCTTTCCCCTACTCAAACTCATTACTGCCTCCCCCACCTCCTCCTTGCTGATTCTACCCTCTATCATCTCTCTCTCCTCTTTCCTTAAAATACCCCGAATTCCTTCCCCTATAATCTCTCTCTAACTCCCTCCACCCTCCCCCTGCTTAAAATTCTCCCTAAACCAATAATCCACATAATTACTCATTCCATCAGTAGTTGTTAGTTCCTGCCCCACCCTATAGCCCCCCACTCCGTGACTCACCTCTAATCCCATAATCATAGTTTTCTGCTGCCTTTCCCTAAATCTCCTCAAGACGCATCCTGACGGTTTATCTCCCCATAGGACCTCCTCTAATCCTTCCCTTACACGTAACGCATCAAAACGAGAGTTTTGTATATCCCTCAATCTTCCCCTTAAAACCTCTATTTCCCCATGCATACCACCCCACCCCCTTCATAAAAATCATTGAGCTGCCCCTCAAAATATTTTTGCAAACCAAACTTCCACCACGCCTCAACCCATCCTCTATGCTGATAATACTCCTTAATCTGCAATTTAGCATACTTCTCCCACCATTCCAATACATCCTCCTCTTTGTAGCATGCCTCCCAGAGCTGCCACCACCATTCTCTAAAAACCAACCCCTTCCCCTCCCCCTGCAGTAACCTCACATTCAGTTTCCAATAACCCACATACCTACGAACCATTCCATCCCATGCCACCTCTGCCAAAATGGCTCGATGGTCCGAAAAACCCAAATCTATCGTCGTTACACTGTCTACTGTAATCTCTCGAGTTATATATATACGGTCCAACCTAGCTGCATAACCTCTCCTCATAAACGTGTGCTTCACTCTCCACCCATCTCCCCTGACTATGTCAAAAAACCCTGCATCCCTCAACGAATCCCTCAGCACCCCAAGCACACACCCTGCCCCTCTTGGCTCCACATCCTTATTTCTGATTACACAGTTCCAATCCCCTCCAATTATAGAAACCACGGGTAAACCCCGCAAGTAGAAAAGCAAAACCTCCCTTACAAAAGTCACCTTTACCCTTATATTGCTATCAGCCGGCATATATATCCCTAGAAAACACACTCTAATCTTCCCCCATAGCCCCTCCACCCTCACCACCCTCCCCTCCCCCCCCTCTTCCCACACGAGCACTTGAAATGGGCTGGATTCCCTAACTGCCACTGCCACCCCACCCTTTAATTTCCCTGAACTACCTGCATACGTCCTAAAACCTTTCAGTCTCAAATCTCTACCACACTTAAAATTGTGTTCTTAAATAAAACATACATCAATATTAAAGTGCCTCAAAACATCCTCCAACCATACACGTTTAAACTGAGACCTAAGGCCATTCACATTTATCGTTAGACACTTAAAGATTCAGAAAGGGGGGCTTTCCTCTATATTTCTGTGGCCTGTCCATTACACTTTTTGCTATGCCTGTTTTTTCCCATGCATTCTTGCCCGCCTGGACCCCCGCCCCCACTTGTGCACTACCCTGCCCCTTCTTAGTCATTCCTGCCCAGCTCTTCTTTCCAGTACGCTGAGCTGTAGTTATATACTCGTCATCCAACGATCCTCCAGCTCTTTTTCTTGAAGTACTCTCAAGCTCCATATCAGTAGGGTTACTCCCCCTGTGCACCTCAGCCTCCACTTGCAGCACCTACAACATGCCAGACTCTGACTCCTGAGGCCCCGGGACCCATTCACTCAGGTCCTCCTCAACCATCAAAATTCTCTCGTCTACAAGAGGGATCTCCTCCGCTGGCTCGTCCAAGAAAGACTTGATTATCTCCTGCAGGGGTTCAGGTAAAACCTGTAGGTCACCGGCCTCCCCCACCCCTACAGGCTGCTGTTCACCACCAGGGTTTGCCTGTGTGGGAACGTCCGAAACCACTGGTAGTGTCACACAAAGTTCTCCCGCTTCCTCCACTTCGTCCACCCAATTACCCTTACCTACTGCACTCTCAACCTCAGGCAAAGATACCACCTGAGACTCCGTGACAACTGGCAGGTCCAAAGACCTCGGCACTGCTGCCCTACCACACCCGGCTGCCATGTGGTCATATGCACCACACAGGCGACACGTCTTGCATTGTCCCGTGTATGTCACAAACACCTGTGTCCTGAAATCCTCCAGGACAACATACGATGGAATAGGTCGTCTCAAAGTCATCTTTAAGGTGTAGGATCCTGCAGGCAGCTCTGCATAGATTTCATCCATCCATCGACCCAAAGTCGTAGCATGAACTTCACCATATCGTTGAAATGCCTCTCTAATATCTACTTCATCCACTTCAAAAGAGACATTTCGTATCCTCACCCAGGTATAGTATTTTGAGGCATCCCTCAGGCATACCTCCAGTCCAGATGAAACAAAGATGGACTTCTCCTGGTATCTATTCACCGTCCTTTCATAAGCCTCTATGTTGCAGAACTTTATGAAGATTCGTGAAGAGCCATTGAGCGCTATTCCATGTAGTTCCTCATTGTCAATGTTGAACGTGTCCCGTATGATCATTGGCAATAAAACAGAGGCATTTGTCTGATAAATTGTTCCCTTAACTAGGTCAACACACACAGTATTGCTCCTCCTGCAGTAGCTGGTCGCCATCTTGGTGAAAACAGGAAGTTGCGCAAAGCAGAGAAAGCAGGAGCTTTTTGTGCAGCACGTCCACACGGCCCAAGAGCGATGAGGACAATTAACTGATGAGGTTAGGTCGTTGACTGAGACATACTTGTGTCAGCTGCGAAGATAACATTTCAGGTATGTGTTTACAGGCTGAACTGATGAGGTTAGGCCGTTGAGTTTACCTGGAGAGAGTTCCGGGGGTCAACGCCCCCGCGGCCCGGTCTGTGACCAGGCCTCATGGTGGAACAGGGCCTGATCATCCAGGCTGTTACTGCTGGCTGCACACAATCCAAAGTACGAGCCACAGCCCGGCTGGTCAGTAACCGACTTTAGATGCCTGTCCAGTGCCTGCTTGAAGACAGCCAGGGATCTATTGGTAATCCTCCTTATGTATGCTGGGAGGCAGTTGAACAGTCTTGGGCCCCTGACACTTATTGTGTTGTCTCTTAGCGTGCTAGTGACACCCCTGCTTTTCATTGGGGAGATGTTGCATCGTCTGCCGAGTCTTTTGCTTTCAGAGAGAGTGATTTTTGTGTGCAAGTTTGGTACTAGTCCCTCTAGGATTTTACAGGTGTATATAATCATGTATCTCTCCCGCCTGCGTTCCAGGGAGTACAGGTTCAGGAACTTTAAGCACTCCCAGTAATTGAGGTGTTTTATCTCCGTTATGCATGCTGTGAAGGTTCTCTGTACATTTTCTAGGTCAGCAATTTCACCTGCCTTGAAAGGTGCTGTTAAAGTGCAGCAATATTGCAGCCTAGATAGAACAAGCGACCTCAAGAGTGTCATCATGGGCTTGGCCTCCCTAGTTTTGAAGGTTCCCATTATCCATCCTGTAATTTTTCTAACAGATGCGATTGATACAATGTTATGGTCCTTGAAGGTGAGATCCTCCGACATGATCACTCCTAGGTCTTTGATGTTAGTTTTTCGCTCTGTTGTGTGGCTGGAATTTGTTTTATACTCTGATGAAGTTTTAATTTCCTCATGTTTACCATATCGGAGTAATTGAAATTTCTCATCGTTGAACTTCATGTTATTTTCTGCAGCACACTGAAAGATTTGGTTGATGTCTGCCTGGAGCCTTGCAGTGTCTGCAATGGAAGACACTGTCATGCAGATTCGGGTGTCATCTGCAAAGGAAGACACGGTGCTGTGGTTTACATCCTTGTCTATGTCAGATATGAGGATGAGGAACAAGATGGGAGTGAGTACTGTGCCTTGCGGAACAGAGCTTTTCACCATAGCCGCCTCAGACTTTACTCTGTTGACTACTACTCTTTGTGTTCTGTTTGTGAGGAAATTATACATCCACCTACCAACTTTTCCTGTTATTCCTTTAGCACACATTTTGTGCGCTATTACGCCATGGTCACACTTATCGAAGGCTTTTGCAAAGTCTGTGTATATTACATCTGCATTCTTTTTGTTTTCTAGTACATCTAGGACCTTGTCATAGTAGTCCAGTAGTTGGGACAGACAGGAGCGACCTGCTCTAAACCCATGTTGCCCTGGGTTGTGTAATTGATGGGTATCTAGATGGGTGGCGATCTTGCTTCTTAGGACCTTTACAAAGATTTTTATGATATGGGATGTTAACGCTGTCGGCCTGTAGTTCTTTGCTATTGTTTTACTGCTCCCTTTGTGTAGTGGGGCTATGTCTATTGTTTTTAGTAACTGTGGGACGACCCCAGTGTCCATGCTCCCTCTCCATAGGATGTTAAAAGCACGTGATAGGGGCTTCTTGCAGTTCTTGATGAACACAGAGTTCCATGAGTCTGGCCCTGGGGCAGAGTGCATGGGCATGTCATTTATCGCCTGTTCGAAGTCACTTGGTGTCAGGATAACATCAGATAGGCTTGTGTTTACCAAACTCTGTGGCTCTCTCATAAAAAATTCATTTTGATCTTCGACTCTCAGTCTGGTTAGCGGCTTGCTAAAAACTGAGTCATACTGAGAATTGAGTAGCTCACTCATTCCCTTGCTGTCGGGGAATGAGTGTAGGACCCATCTTGCTTAAGTAGGGGCCCAATACTGGATGTTGTTCTCGACTTTGATTTGGCATAAGAAAAGAAATACTTTGGGTTTCTTTCGATTTCATGTATGGCTTTTAGTTCTTCCCGCGATTCCTGACTCATATAAGATTCCTTTAGCTTAAGTTCGATGTTTGCTATTTCTCTGACCAGTGTCTCCCTATGCATTGCAGATATATTGGTCTCTTTTAGCCGCTCTGTTATTCTTTTCCGTCGCCTGTAAAGGGAGTGCCTGTCTCTTTCTATTTTACATCTGATCCTCCTTTTTCATAAAGGAATAAGCCTTGAGCATATCGAGTGCCACCGAGTTAATCTGTTCTAGGCATAAGTTGGGGTCTGTGTTGCTTAGTCTATCTTCCCAGCTTATATCATTTAGGACTTGGTTTACCTGGTCCCACTTTATGTTCTTGTTATTGAAGTTGAATTTGGTGAAGGCTCCATTGTGACTGATCCCATTTTGTCGGTCTGGGGCTCCGCGCATACATGTCTGAACCTCGATTATGTTGTGATCTGAGTATGTTGTTTTTGATATGATGACATTTTGTATCAGATCATCATTGTTAGTGAAGATGAGGTCCAGTGTATTCTCCAATCTAGTAGGCTCTATTATTTGCTGGTTTAAGTTGAATTTTGTGCAAAGATTTAAAAAGCTCGTGTGTGTGTGAGTTCTCGTCTGAGCTGCCTCCTGGTGTTATCACTGGAACAACATTATTTGTTATATTCCTCCATTTTAGGTGCCTTAAGTTGAAATCCCCCAGGAGCAAGATGTTGGGGGCAGGAGCTGGAAGGTTTTCCAGACAGTGGTCAATTCACAACAGCTGTTCCTGGAATTGTTGAGACGTTGTATCCGGAGGCTTGTAGACTATCACAATGACTAGATTTGGGTTCTCGATCTTAGTTGTTAGTTTAATATGTTTATTATGCACCCCATACCCATCCTGTGGGCGGTAGTCAAAAGATTATAGAGGTACATAATTGGTCCAGGGACTGGACTCCAAAGTTTTGATAGCTGAGCAAGTTACAGAGGTAATGAATTCACAATTTACAAAGGTAATGAACTCACAATTTACAAAGGTAATGAACTCCAGGTAGGTCTAGTCACAATCATGACAAGTTACAAAGGTATTTACAGATTACAGAGGTACGTAATGGGTCCAGGGACTGGGTTCCCAAAGTTGTGATGGCTGAACTAGGTACAAGGTAATGAACTCACAAGTTACAAAGGTAATGAATCCTGTAAGAATGGTTACTTACGTTTATACATGGCTACAATCGTGAACAAATTATAGTGTAATGAGCAATTCACACTTCCACACCCGGTCACAACTGTAGTGAGTTATTGGTGCAAATATTGATTGTTGAGACACACACACACACACACACACACACACATACAAATTCATACACACACACACACACACATAAACACACACACACACACACACACACACACACACACACACACACACACACACACACACACACACACACACACACACACACACATACACAAACTCATACACACACACGCTCACACACTCATACACACACACACTCATACACACACACACACTCATACACACACACACACTCATATACACTCATACACATACACACGCACACACAAACACACACACACAAACACACACACACACACAAACACACACACACACACACACACACACACACACACACACACACACACACACACACACACACACACCACACACACACACACACACACACACACACACGAAAGGAGAAATGGGAGGAAACGAAAAAGGAGAGCAGAATAATCCAGGATCAAATGGAAGGACAAGCGCACCCCCCAGAAACACCTGCAGAAGGACTCCAGCCACGACACCCCCAAGGCAACTGAACAATCCAAACCAACCATCACACACCGATCCCTCTGTTTCCACCCCCCGCACCACAGTTACAGTATTAGAACAGAAGTTGAAGGTTTGGTACACAAATGCAGATGGATTAACGAATAAACATGAGGAATGGCAAGAAAGAATCAATGAGAAGTCCCCAGACATCATAGCAGTTACAGAAACAAAACTCATGGAGACAATAACAGATGCAATCTTCCCACCAGGATACCAGATCATGAGGAAAGATAGAAGGGGCAGGGGGGGAGGTGGGGTTGCTCTGCTCGTAAAAAACAGATGGAAATTCGAGAAAATGGAAGGAATAGATGAGACGGGAGAAAGAGACTACATAGCAGGTACACTTCAGTCTGGGGAACACAAAGTGGTCATTGCAGTGATGTATAATCCACCACAGAACTGCAGGAGGCCAAGAGAGGAATATGAAGAGAGCAACAGAGCAATGGTGGACACACTTGCTGAGGTGGCAAGAAGAGCTCACTCCAGCAGAGCAAAGTTGCTGGTTATGGGGGATTTCAACCACAGGGAGATTGACTGGGAAAACCTGGAGCCACATGGGGGTCCCGAAACATGGAGAGCCAGGATGTTGGACGTGGTGCTGGAAAACCTCATGCACCAACATGTTAAGGACACTACCAGAGTGAGAGGGGAGGATGAACCAGCAAGATTGGACCTTGTGTTCACCCTGGGCAGCTCAGATATTGAGGACATCAAGTATGAGAGTCCCCTAGGAGCTAGCGACCACGTGGTTCTGTGCTTTGAATACATAGTAGAACTGCAAGTGGAGAGAATAACAGGAGTTGAATGGGAAAAGCCTGACTATAAAAGAGGGGACTACATAGGGTTGAAGAACTTCCTGCGGGAGGTCCAGTGGGACAGTGAACTGGCAGGAAAGCCAGTAAATGAAATGATGGAATATGTAACAACAAAATGCAAGGAGGCAGTGGAAAGGTTTATTCCCAAGGGCAACAGTAACAACGGGAAGACCAGAACGAGCCCCTGGTTTACCCGACGGTGTAAGGAGGCAAAAACAAAATGCAATAGAGAATGGAAAAAGTACAGAAGGCAGAGAACACACGAAAATAGGGAGATCAGTCGCAGAGCCAGGAATGAGTACGCACAGGTAAGGAGGGAGGCCCAGCGACAGTATGAAAATGACATAGCATCGAGAATCAAGACTGACCCGAAACTGTTGTATAGCCACATCAGGAGGAAGACAACAGTCAAAGACCAGGTGATCAGATTAAGGACAGAAGGTGGAGAACTCACAAGAAATGATCAGGAGGTATGTGAGGAGCTGAACAGGAGATTTAAGGAAGTTTTTACAGTAGAGACAGGAAGGGCTGTGGGAAGACAGCACAGAAGGGAACATCAAGAGGGAATATACCAACAAGTGTTGGATGACATACGAACAACTGAGGAGGAGGTGAAGAAGCTCTTAAGTGACCTTGACACCTCAAAGGCGATGGGACCGGACAACATCTCCCCATGGGTCCTTAGAGAAGGAGCAGAGATGCTGTGCGTGCCTCTAACCACAATCTTCAACACATCCCTTGAAACTGGGCAACTACCTGAGAAATGGAAGACAGCTAATGTAGTCCCCATATTTAAGAAAGGAAACAGAAACGAGGCACTAAACTACAGACCTGTGTCTCTGACATGTATTGTGTGCAAAGTCATGGAGAAGATTATCAGGAGGAGAGTGGTCGAACACCTGGAAAGGAACAAGATTATAAATGAAAACCAGCATGGGTTCATGGAAGGCAAATCTTGTATCACAAACCTCCTGGAGTTTTATGACAAGGTAACAGAAGTAAGACACGAGAGAGAGGGGTGGGTAGATTGCGTTTTCCTAGACTGCAGGAAGGCCTTTGACACAGTTCCCCACAAGAGATTAGTGCAGAAGCTGGAGGATCAGGCGCACGTAAAAGGGAGGGCACTGCAATGGATAAGGGAATACCTGACAGGGAGGCAGCAACGAGTCATGGTACGTGAAGAGGTATCACAGTGGGCGCCTGTTACGAGCGGGGTCCCACAGGGGTCAGTTCTAGGACCAGTGCTATTTTTGATATATGTGAACGACATGATGGAAGGAATAGACTCTGAAGTGTCCCTGTTCGCAGATGACGTGAAGTTGATGAGAAGAATTAAATCGGACGAGGATGAGGCAGGACTGCAAAGAGACCTGGACAGGCTGGACATGTGGTCCAGCAACTGGCTTCTCGAATTCAATCCAGCCAAATGCAAAGTCATGAAGATTGGGGAGGGGCAAAGAAGACCGCAGACAGAGTATAGGCTAGGTGGACAAAGACTACAGACCTCACTCAGGGAGAAAGACCTTGGGGTGACCATAACACCGAGCACATCACCGGAGGCACACATCAACCAAATAACCGCTGCAGCATACGGGCGCCTGGCAAACCTGAGAATAGCGTTCCGATACCTTAATAAGGAATCATTCAAGACACTGTACACTGTGTATGTTAGGCCCATACTGGAGTATGCAGCACCAGTCTGGAACCCACACCTGGTCAAGCACGTCAAGAAGTTAGAGAAAGTACAAAGGTTTGCAACAAGGCTAGTCCCAGAGCTAAGGGGAATGTCGTACGAGGAAAGGTTAAGGGAAATCGGACTGACGACACTGGAGGACAGAAGGGTCAGGGGAGACATGATAACGACATACAAGATACTGCGGGGAATAGACAAGGTGGACAGAGATAGGATGTTCCAGAGAGGGGACACAGGGACAAGGGGTCACAACTGGAAGCTGAAGACTCAGACGAGTCACAGGGACGTTAGGAAGTATTTCTTCAGTCATAGAGTTGTCAGCAAGTGGAATAGCCTAGAAAGTGAAGTAGTGGAGGCAGGAACCATACATAGTTTTAAGAAGAGGTATGACAAAGCTCAGGAAGCAGAGAGAGAGAGGATCCAGTAGCGATCAGTGAAGAGGCGGGGCCAGGAGCTGAGTCTCGACCCCTGCAACCACAATTAGGTGAGTACAATTAGGTGAGTACACACACACACACACACACATGAGCTTGGACTCGACCCCTGCAATCTCAACTAGGTGAGTGCACACATATACACACACACACATACACACACACACACACACACACACACACACACACACACACACACACACACACACACACACACACACACACACACACACACACACACACATGCACACATGTGGTAATGCTTTATTTACAGCTAGCAAAGTCAGGGTATTTCTCCAGAATGGTCTGCAATATACCACTGTGGATAAAGTACTTTGCCATTTCTTGAACATTTCTGAGTGAGTTGTTTCTAAATTCATTAATTTTATCACACTCCAGTACATAATGACGCAGGGTGTGACAATAGTCCATCTGGCAAAGTTTACATTTCGTTTGGTCTACATCTGGTGGTGGTGATTTAACCTGCCAAAGATACTTGTAACCCAGCCGGAGCCGGGCAGTAGTGACATCCAAGAGTCTGCTTATTTTGTTGGATGCACCATAGACATGTGGCTCCTCCTGCATGATAGAATGATGATAGATGGACTCACTGGTGTCAATCTCCCTGAGCCTTAAGTCCATAAAATTCAGTTGAAGTTCTTTTCGTATTATTGTTCTCAAACTACTACCTGACAAGCCAAGATTGTAATCTACTCCCTCTTTGAAAGCATACAGCTTAGCCAATTTATCAGTTCTATCATGCATCTGAAGACCAATGTGAGATGGAATCCACAGCATGTGCACTCTGACTCCACTGTCCACAATCCTACCATACCTGTGTCTGGCTTCTGACACAAGCATGCCACAATTTATGCTTAATGAGTTGAGAGCATTTATGGATGACAGAGAATCAGTTACAATTAAACTGTCAATCTTTGATACATAGATGCATTTCAGTGCAAGGAGTATGGCAAACAGTTCTGTCTGAAGGGTAGAGGCCCAATTATTGATGCGTGCTCCAATTTCTTTAAGAGAGCCATCACTCTGTACGACAACAGCAGCACTACCAGCTGCACCAGTGGATTGGTGAACAGAACCATCAGCGTAAATAATTTGCGAGAGTGTGTGCTGTGTGACTAAGTTATCAATACAGCTTAAGGCCTCATGTTTGGCTTCAAGGCGAAGTTTTGGTTGTGATTTAAGAAGTAGTTTGGGGGGAAATGGAGGAATGGTAGTTTGGAATGGGGTAATATTCCATGGAGCGGAGAAGTGCCGCTGTTGCCTTACTTGACATAGATCATGTATCTGATTCATGCGGAGGTCGGTTCCAGTTTTTTCGATCCATCTGGAGGAGTGTTCACCAGTGCTGAGGAAAGTTTGGAGGGCTTCTGTGCAGGGGTTTGAATGAGCTTGCCTGAGCATATTAACCCCAATTAGGATATTTCTTTCAGTAACACGATCTCTGATGCTTGGAATATCAAGTTCTTTTTGCATATTTAAAATTTTGGCAGTACGAGGGCATCCTAAAATGATCCTCATTGCTTCGTTCTGCAGTTTTTCCAGCCCTCCAAGCTTCCAGTCAGACACAAGAGCAAGTAGTGGCGCAGCATAATCAACCAATGATCTAATATAAGCAAGATACATCATTTTCACAATTTTAACATTAGCACCATACCTGGGGTGAAGCCCTGCCACAACTCTAAGTGCTCTTAGTCGTTCTTTGTATTGGCGACAAAGTCTTGTTACAACAGGTCCAAGTAGTGGAACCTCAAAACCTAGATACCTGTATCTGCTTACATATTCTAGAAGAGACCCATCATGCAATTGGATCTGACGAACTGTGCCTCTCTGTCGAGGAGGACGCCTATTGAGTATCTTTGTTTTATCAGTAGAGATTATCAACCCCAGGTCCTGACACGAGGCTAGTACATGATTAAGAATGTTTTGGGTGTTGGAGAATCCGGTGGTGTGAATCATTATATCATCAGCAAAACTAATCACATAATGATGGGGCTGACTAGGCATAGCATTAAGTAATGCATTAATTAGAATATTGAACAGTGTGGGACTGAGCACACCTCCCTGTGGGGTTCCTAATTCAAAGTCTTTAGTTACACTTCTATGTCCCTGGAACAACACAGACGATTTTCTGTTGGACAGGTAGCCTTTAATCCAGCGGAGAAGCCATCCTCCAACATCCATTCTGGCAAGTTCACTAATGATTACATGTCGGTTGGCTACATCGAAAGCGGATTTAAGGTCAAGGAAGGTAGTGTATGAGCTGTCAGTGTGCAGGGTGAGAAAGGTGGCTATGCAATGATGCACGCTCCTTCCATGCATGAAACCATGTAACCGGGGAGACAAAAATTGTTTGATTCTGTACATGAGACGATTAAGAATCATTCTCTCAAATGTTTTACACAAGCAGCTAGTAAGAGATATTGGCCGAAATGCATTTTGTTGATTGGGCTTAGGAATTGGAATGATGAGGCTGTTGGTCCAAGATTGAGGGAGCTCCCCAGTTACATAGCTCATGTTATATAATTCAAGTAATGGATTACCTGGTACTCGACACAGCAATCTGAGTATGTTGTAAGTAATACCATCCTCACCAGGCGACGTGGAGTTGCCCTTAGTTAGTGCTGCATCAAGTTCATAATTAGTGAAAGGAATGTTGCAATCATCTGCCTTGCTGAGCATAAAGCAAACAAGTCTCTCCCTTGCATCATATTTGTCATTTAATTTTGCCTGTGTGGTACTGGGAAGATTGTCATAGCTAGATGTAGCAGCCCAAGCACTGACTAACTCATTCGCCCTATGTAAGGGATGAGGGTGCGCGATCTGCCCAGTTCTGTTACCCTTAATTCTATTTATGTCCCTCCAAGCCCGGCTAAGTGGGGTGTGAGCATTAAGACCGTTGACAAATTTTTCCCAGTCTGTTTGCCGCAGCTCTGTCATACGCTCTCTGGCAGCAGCAAGGGCAGTTTGGAAGAGCCTCAGCATTCCAGGGGTACGATGTTTTCTATAGGCTAGGCCTAGTCTGCGAGCAGTACGTTTCAGTGTACGAAGTTTAGAATCATTGTAATAAGTATGGTTTTTGAAGGAGGTATGATTATTATGGAAGTTTGTTGGGTTTAGAGTACCAAGAGGTTTCAGTGGCGGCTCTAAGTAGTTCTGAATACTGCTCACAAGATCATTGTTAAAGGTCTCTACAGAGGAACACTCATAGGAATTATACCAGTCAGTCACATGTGCAACAAAGTCATCATGCTGATCAGTGGGAACATTAAAACGTTTCCGTTTGAATATCCCACCAGGAAGGATAGTATTACAAATATCTAGTGAGGTTAGCCTAGGGAAATGATCAGACGCTATATCTGTTACAATGGAAGACTCACAGCTGGCAGAAGTAATGTTGAAGCCCAGGCACAGATCAAGGACGCCTCCATAGATATGTGTGGGTTCAAGATCACCTACAATTTGGACATTATCATGACTGTTTAAGAGTGACAACAGTTGATTACCATTACGATTACCAAACTGTGAGTTTCCAATGCTTTTGTGTCTCGCATTGTAATCGCCAATAATAAGAGTAGGCTCAGAATGAGCACAAGTTGGGAGCTCCAAGTAATTAAATTTATCAGCAGGAGCATACAAGTTAAATATGTTGAGAGCAGAGTTCCCTATATAAATCCTAACACCGTGATATTGTAGCCCCTCTGTTTTCTTATGTGCAAGAAGTTGATGGGGAAGCGATTTTTTAATATATAGAACACAAGAGTTAGTAGATTTGAGGTTATATGCAACAAATGATGGTAATTTAGGGGGTTGGGATTTTTCAGGGACTCTGCACTCTTGTAGACACACAACATCAATGGGTTCGGTGGTTACTTTATGATGAAGGTCAGGAAGTCTTTTTCTAAGTGATGCAATATTCCAGCTTAATATAGAAAGTTTATGCGAGTTTTGATCCATTATAGTAGTCCTGGGATCATCTCGAGTTTCTCAGCATAATGAAAAAATTGTTCATATAAATAGCAGACCTTATCAATGTCAACAGTGCTACCCTTGTCCATGAGTTTTGTAAGTGCACTTCCAGTTGTAAGGCCTCGTGGGAGTCTTCGTAAACCCAGAGCATGACGCTGTTTATGTGTGAATGTATGATAGGTGACACCACCACTCACATCCCCTCCTCCACTAACATTACACGCGACACTACAACTCTCATCACCAGCGCCACTACCAACACTGTGTTCATTACATTTATCAACAGTATTGTATTCAACATTAATGTCTATGTGACTAACCTCATCACACTCTGCACCACCACTTATATTACGCTCATCACTATTACTAACATTATAGACACCACCGCTCTCATCACACTCTTCACCACCACTTATATTACGCTCATCACTTTTACTAACATTATAGACACCACCGCTCTCATCACACTCTTCACCACCACTTATATTACGCTCATCACTATTACTAACATTATAGACACCATTGCCCTCATCACACTCTTCACCACCACTTATATTACGGTCATCACTATTACTAACATCATTGACACCATAGCCTTCATTATGATGCTCACTACAGTTATCAACACAAGTATTATATTTGTCATTACTGTGATTAAGAACACCACCACCACCTTGTTCAGCAGCCTTATACTTGCTTTCACAAATTGTGACAATCTTGTTATTGGTACACTCTACACATCTTTCCTTGTGTTGTTCAAGTTGTTGTTTCAGGAGAAATTGTTGTGTTTCCAGTACTTTTATGCGCGACATCAGGTTGTATACCACAGGAGCAAGACTTGGAACATCTGGAGACGTGAAGTCCCGGTCAGCTGAGCTCCTTGGCTGACTGTCAGCTGACTCAGCTAGGCTGGTATTGACAGCCGACGTGATGGGGGTCTGCTAAGCGTTCTAGAAGTCGACCAGAGTGATTTATCTCATTGTCATTGTAACATTACCTATTTTTTTTTTTTTTTTTTTTTTTTTTTTTTTTTTTTTTTTTTTTTTTTTTTTTTTTTTTTTTTTTTTTTTTTAGTAATACTGTTTACAATCTATGGTTGGGGTAAGAGGTTGTCTTCAGCATTCATTGTGATGTCTGCTATATTATTATTTCAGTGAGGTACATTAGGTGGCAGTAGCCTGAACTAACTCAAGTGGAAGTTATCATTGAATTTGAACCTCATGTTTAATGTGATGTATGTCAGAATTCTAATTTTATGCTCAATATTACCTACTTTGTCTCTCTCTCTATCTCTCTCTTTTCATCTTTGTAATTTGTGATACGGTGTAAGACCTCGCCTGTACCATCCATTATATCATTATATGTACCATATTATTAACACATACAAGAGGTCTCTGAGTGTGTTTTTGGTGGGGTGTGTCGTATTGAGTGGTGGTGGTCTGGGTTGAGTATGGTTGGAGGTGTTCATTGAACTTGAGCACTTGTGTCTTGTGATCTATTTTGGACTTCTGACTTTATAGTAAATATTTACTCTTGCATAAGCTATAAGGGAAAGATAAGCGAGGAATTCTTGTGTTGTGAGTCTTACACCAGATATCATCACTGGCAAACATGGCAACTGTCATAGAGGAACCTATTTCTGCAGGTGATGGAAATGATGATAGCTTCCAGACCTTTAAAAGTAAACAAAAGAGAAAAAGTGAGAAAGGGCTAGAGCGTCGACGTAGTCAGACTCACTTGACTCGTACACAATGTGATACTAAACGTCCTTGGTGCACAGAGGCTGCAAGAAGTCTTTCTTCAAAGGAAGAATGTGTTAAGCTGAACTTCCCTGACAACACCCCGCTGCCTGCTAAGTGTGCATGGCTAATGGAAGCTGTAAACAAGCATCCTAACTCAAGGATCCAATTTAGGAAAAACACACACAACTTTGTGTTTGTGGAGCAGAATGCAGAACTGATCAATGATCTACTTAGTACACCTTATGGGGATATTAAGCTGCTCCGACCTCCATCAGACACTCACCACTTTAAAAAATGGGTCAGTATCATAATCTTTGGATACCCTCTCTGCATGGACCCATTCCATCTGACTCTAAGTGAGCATATCATCAAGCCTAAAAGACTTAAAGGAAAATCCCAAATTATTGCCAGTTGGGTAGGTCCTGTGCCCCTCCCCCAGAATATCTGGGTGCATGGTTTACGTTTCCTAAACATCGAAGTGTACCTACCCCCTAAACGTAGGTGTTACAAATGCCAGCACTATGGCCATGTTGCAGTAGACTGTGGAATACTACATTCTTGGTGTGGTAAGTGTGCTGGGAAACATTCCACTAGAGAATGCACAGTAGGCCCTGACAGCCGAAAATTTAAGTGTATTAACTGTAAAGAAGTTGGGGTTACAGTTTCCCACAAGGACTGCAGTCAGAACCCAAACAACCTTCGATGTAAACCTGATAACAGTCCTTTAATGGTAACTGAGGATGGGGCCATCCAGTCTACCACAGCCAGATCTGAGACTGAACCTCTGCAAAGTGTGCAAGAACCCCACCTCACTGCAAAGGATTCTGGTGATACCAGAATGCCATCACACACACCAGCTGTGGAGGAGCTAGCCATCCCTGCTAGCACATATGGAACTACTGGTCTGCCACTACAGATACCTATGGCTACACCTGAATATGGGGATGAGTTTGTCATTTCTCCCAATACACACAACTACAACAGTCAGACGGACACCACACAGGTAACCTCCCTGGAAATTGGAGATGAGTCAGATGCACAGGACCTACCTGCAATGAATGATGAAACAGAGAACACTAATGTAACCATGGTACCTGTTAAGGTGATAGGTGTTAAAGAAAGCACTAACCCAGAAGTGTCATCCTCCGGAGAGGCATTGGATTCGCCTGACCTTCCTCATATTATAACAACTTTCCAGAAAAAAATTGAGCATCTTGAACAGATCCTGACAAGTTTAATAAATATATGTAATCAGGATGATGCTCTTGAGCATGGTGATGATGTCAAAAGTGCAGCAATCTCCGTTCAGCTTCCAGCAATTTGTGAGAAAGAAGCCCATAACTCTTGCCTTCAAGACTTGCCTTGGAACTGGCTGCCAATATGCCGAAAAATGCTTAAAAATAAAGGTCCTGAAGATAAAGACGTACAAACTATGCTATTTGCTCTTAAGTATCTGCACACTGTAGCCAAAGCATAATAGTTTTACCATCTTATGAGCAAGAGATTGTAATAACTCACTACAATGGATACATTACAAATCTTTTCATGGAACATTGCTTCCATCAGGAAGCGGTTGCCTGACTTACATCATATTAGTGCAACCAAGAATATTGATGTCATCTGTTAGCAGGAATGTAGATTGAAAGATGGAGCACGTCCACCAAACTTGCCTGGATATGAGGCTTATAACCTAAGGTCAACCAACTGTTGTGTGATGTATGTCAGAAAGAGCTTGCCACATTCACTCCTTTCCTTGCAGAGTCGAGTTAACATGCAGTATCATGGTGTCAAAGTATATGCAGGCGATTTTTCCATAAACATTTTTAATCTCTATGCCCCAGAGAACCAGCTTCGACCTGATGCTTTACCAGATCGCATCAATAGTGAACCTACCATCATTCTCGGAGATTTTAATGCCAGACATATGACTATTGGTGGGTCTGTAACAAACACCAATGGAACTAAACTAGTGAGATTGCTAAATGAGCATGATAATGTTCGAATTGTGGGCACTACTGAGCCTACTCACATATATGGTGGCATACTAGATCTGTGTCTTGGATTTAATACATCATATACGATGCATGACTCAGTCATAGTTGATGATCTTCTATCTGATCACTTCCCAAGACTAACAACTGTCAATCTTGATCACATCTCCAGCAATCAAGGAGCTAAATACAGAAGGAGGAAACTTATTCTCAAACCAGAACACAGAGACAACTTTATTAACCACTTGGATCAATGGTATAAGAATTACGAGCCCATTGTCACACAAAAATTTAATGATGATTTAATTACCACTATTGAGAGTGTTCTCACAGATCAAGTGGGCAGGAATAGGAAACAAAAACCCTCCACTATAAATAACAATAAAAACCAATGTAAATACAATAATGATCCACAGCTGCGCAATCTAACACATGCAGCTAGGAGGATTGGTAAAGCATACCGTGAATGTAGAACCCCAGACCTGCTCAGAACGTTCCAAGCTGCACTAACAAATGCAAGGAATAGAAAGGAAGAACTTAGGCAACAGGAATGGGAACAGTTTGTTAGTGGATTAAATAGGTCCACCCCTTTGAGTTTGGCTTGGAAAGGTATAAATAAAATAACCAGGAAAAAGGCTGGCAATGTTGCTCATCCCTTTCCTCTTGAAAAAGCAAATGACCTCATAAATGACTGGTCCAAAACATCCAGGCATGAAAGCCTTCCATCTCATATTATAAAAAATTTAGAGAGTACTTCTGAAGAAATGTTAAAACTGATTAATTTTATGAGCCAAAATATTGATGAGAGTGATTGCCTCTTTACCGAGTATGAATTAGATAATGCATTAACCAAAGGTCGATCAACTGCTCCTGGAGAGGATGGTATAACCTATGATATTCTCAGAACTCTAAGGCACGTGCCTGATAACCCTTTGTTGGCACTGTATAATCTCAGTTACATTGAGGGCGTTCTTCCTACTTCCTGGACCAATAGTCTCATTGTGCCTATCCCTAAGCCCCAACAGCCTGATACATTTAGGCCGATCTCCTTAACTAGTTGTCTTTGTAAAACTTTTGAAAGAATGATGCTTAACAGACTGTACTACAGAATCAGACACCAACTTTCCCCCTACCTCTATGGGTTCATGAAAGGTAAAAGTGTGCAGAACTGTATTTCCACCTTTCTCACTGCACACACCTCTACTAGTTTTACCACTTTTCTTGATCTAAAATCTGCATTTGATATTGCGAACAGAACCGTTATACTACATGAACTAGCCAAAATGAATATTGGTGGTAGCTTACTCTGCTGGATAATAGGATACCTGTCAAATAGAGTATCCTCTGTCCTTTACCAAGGCTTCAGAAGTGATTCTAAAGAAATGTCTTTAGGTACACCGCAGGGAGGAGTTCTTAGTCCCATGCTATTTAATATTCTGATTAATGCTCTCCTAAATGCTCTACCTGCCTCACCTAGACATATAGCTATAAGCTATGCTGATGATATCATGATCCATACAACAGGGCATAAGAAGATGAATACCATTCTTAATGAAGTTCAAGCAATTTGTAATCGACTAGGCCTCATAATATCTTCCTCTAAAACTAAGATATTAACAAGCAAACGACATCCCCCACCCATCTATTTGCAGGGTGAAATCATTAGCTACGTTAAAACTTACAGATATCTTGGTGTAGATGTACCCTTTAACAAATCCACTATACCACAACTAAACAAGAAATGTAAAGCTAGGCTAAATGCTCTCAAAGCTGTTGCTGGCTACAATCCCAACTATGGTGCAAATGTGAGAATCGTGAGAATGATGTACATAGCCTATGTTAGGTCCTTAATTGATTATGCTGCTCCCATGTTGATATTAGTTAGAGAAAGTTCTCTCCGACCCTTGGAGTTAATGCAAAATGAAGCTCTCAGGATTATTCTTGGCTGTCCCAGATCTACAAAAGTTCTTAACATGAGGAAGGAGCTTGGTATTTCTAGTATCAGTGATAGGATTGTTGAAATTAACACTGTACTCGGTATTAGAATGTTGAGAAACGAACCAGACACTGTCACAGTGAATCTTACCAAGTGTCTAGAGGTAAATACACACAGATCTAAATGGATTGTGAAAACGTGCAATTGCATTAAGTTTTATAACCTGCATGAACTGTATCACTGTAGGCAACAAGAGCATTTCACCCCTCCATGGAAGATGTGTTCATTTAATATCACATACCTACAAGTCCCTCCCAAGAAGCTCATTGCTAGTAATCCCTTCCTTAAATCTCTTGCTAGAGCAACTGCTCAAGAAGAAATTTCTCACCTAGCTGGTAGTAATAAGTTATCACAAGTTATATACACTGATGGATCTAAACAGGAGTCTTCTGGCAGGGCTGCATCTGCTCTTGTTGCCACCTCCCTAGTTAAGAACGATAATAAATTTGTTGAGTTAGGCATAAGAATTAACAACTGGGCGTCTACACTGCAAACTGAATTGTTTGCAATCCTAATGGCGCTAAAGCTAACCTATGATACTGAGCTTGACTCTATCATCATTACTGATTCTATGTCCTCATTGAAGGCTCTTGACTCATATAATGACTCCAACAACATGCTCATTGGAGAAGCCAGGTATAGATACTCAAAAATTAGGGACAAAGGAATTAATGTACAATTGCTATGGATCCCATCACACATTGGATTACTCCTTCATGATAAAGTTGATATGTTAGCCAAGAAGAGTACCCAGAAGGAGAATGTAGAATATAACTTTGGTATAACTGTGTCTAGCATTGGGAATAATATTAGGAGAGAAGTAAATAATGAAAATGATTGTTATAGGAATGCATTTAAAAGCCTGAGTAGATCTATAACCCACTATGATAACATGAACATAGATAAGTATGTTTATGGAGCAACTTGCAATGTGAACAGACTGACTGATGTTGTAGTGGCCAGGCTTAGGCTTACCTGGAGTTTACCTGGAGAGAGTTCCGGGGGTCAACGCCCCCGCGGCCAGGTCTGTGACCAGGCCTCCTGGTGGATCAGAGCCTGATCAACCAGGCTGTTACTGCTGGCTGCATGCAAACCAACCTACGAGCCACAGCCCGGCTGGTCAGGTACCGACTTTAGGTGCTTGTCCAGTGCCACTTTCCACTTAGGCACTATGCCCGTTTGTAGTGATATGTTGAAAAGATTAGCCAAAGGTTTGCTAAGTTCCTCTTTACATTACTTTAACACCCTTACAACCAGTTCATTGGGGCCTGGGAATTTGTTAGGTTTTAATTTCTCTATTTGTCTGAGGACCATATCACTAGTTACCGCAATCGTGCATAGTTTATTATCGTCCTGTTCTACATAGCGTTGTGGTCTTTTTAAGTGAGATTCTCTGGCATTATCATTTCCAGGGCCTTCACATTAGTTTTTCGCTGTAATGTCTAGTTTGAATTTGTTTTATACTCCGATACAATTTTAATTTCCTTGAGTTTTCCATAGCAGAGTAATTGAAATTTGTCTTCATTGAACTTCATATTGTTTTCTGCGGCCCATTTAAAGATTTAGTTGATGTCCACTTGGAAACTTGCAGTGTCTTCGATGAATGATGCTGTCATGCAAATTCGGGTGTCATCCGTAAAGGAAGACAGTGCTGTGGCTTATATCTCTATATCAGATATGAGGATGAGGAACAGGATGGGAGAGAGTACTGTGCCTTGTGGAACAGAGCTTTTCACTGTAGCCGCCTCTGACTTTACTCTATTTACTATTGCTCTTTGTGTTCTCAAAGCTGTTGCTGGCTGCAACCCCAACTATGGTGCATATGTGAGGATCGTGAGAATGATGTACATAGCCTATGTTAGGTCCTTAATTGATTATGCTGCTCCCATGTTGATATTAGCTAGAGAAAGTTCCCTCCGACCTTTGGAGTTAATGCAAAATGAAGCTCTCAGAATTATTCTTGGTTGTCCAAAATCTACTAAGGTTCTTAATATGAGGAAGGAGCTAGGCATTTCTAGTATCAGTGATAGGATTGTTGAGATTAACACTGTACCCGGTATTAGAATGTTAAGAAATGAAGCAGACACTGTTATAATGATCCTTACTAAGTGTCTAGAAGTAAATACACACAGATGTAAATGGATTGTGAAAACGTGCAATTGCATTAAGTTTTATAACCTGCATGAACTGTATCACTGTAGACAACAAGAGCATTTCACCCCTCCATGGAAGATGTGTTCATTTAATATCACATACCTGCAAGTCCCTCCCAAGAAGCTCATTGCTAGTAATCCCTTCCTTAAATCACTTGTTAAATCAACTGCTCAAGAAGAAATTTCTCGCCTAGCTGGTAGTAATAAGTTATCACAAGTAATATACACTGATGGATCTAAACAGGAGTCTTCTGGCAGGGCTGCATCTGCTCTTGTTTCCACTTCCCTAGTTAAGAACGATAATAAACTTGTTGACCTAGGCATAAGAATTAACAACTGGGCGTCTACATTGCAAACTGAACTGTTTGCAATCCTAATGGTGCTAAAGCTAACTTATGACACTGAGCTTGACTCTATCATCATTTTTTATTCTATGTCATCACTGAGTGCTCTTAACTCATATAATGACTCCAACAACATGCTCATTGGAGAAGCCAGGTATAGATACTCAAAAATCAGGGACAAAGGAATTAATGTACAATTGATATGGATCCCATCACACACTGGATTATTCCTTCATGATAAAGTTGATATGTTAGCCAAGAAGAGTACCCAGAAGAAGAATGTAGAATATATCTTTGGTATATCTGTCTAGCATTAGGAATAATATTAGGAGAGAAGTAAATAATGAAAATAATTATTATAGGAATGCAGTTAGAATCCTGAGTATATCTATAACTCGCTATGATAACATGAACATAGATAAGTATGTTTATGGAGCAACGTGCAATGTGAACAGACTGACTGATGTTGTAGTGGCCAGGTTTAGGCTTGGTTACAAGTACATCTGGCAATTTGGGAGACACACAGATGATGATCAAACTAAATGTAAATTATGTGATCAGGCATATGGTCACTCTCTTGAACACTATGTGCTTAATTGTCCACTTATTGAGGAATACAGAGACAGACAGTATAATTACCTATGTGACATGTCAAGATATCTTATTAATGAAAATAAGATACCAGATATACTAAGCAAATTTCCTAAATTTGCTTGTAACAGATAATTGAACTATAGATATGTAGATATAAATCCATATGTATTCCTGTTAACCCTTTGGAGCCTAGTTCCTAGGCCTTTTGTGTATCCATATGCTCTTGCGCTACCCTCCACAGGATGGATATGGGCTGCACAATAAACTCGCCACTTCGGTGGCAAAATCTAATCTCTTTGTGTTCTATTTTTTATGAAGTTATAGATCCATCTACCTACTTTTCCTGTTGTTCCCTTATCACGCATTTGTGATAGCAAAATCTGTGTATACTACATTTGTATTTTGTTTTTCCTCCAGAGCATCAAAGACTATGTCATAATGGTACAGCAGTTGTAAAAAGCAGGAGCGACTTGCTCTGAACCAAATTTACAAATACAGATACAAATACAAATACTAATACAAGTCCACTGGTGCAGCTGGTAGTGCTGCTGTTGTCACACAGAGTGATGGCTCTCATAAAGAAATTGGAGCACGCATCAATAACTGGGCCTCTACCCTTCAAACAGAACTGTTTGCCATACTCCTTGCACTCAAATGTGTCCATGTATCTAAGGTTGACACTTTAATTGTAACTGATTCTCTGCCATCCATAAATGCTCTCAACTCATTAAGTATAAATTGTGGCATGCTTGTGTCAGAAGCCAGGCACAGGTATGGTAAGATTGTGGACAGTGGAGTCAGAGTGCACATGCTGTGGATTCCATCTCACATTAGTCTTCAGATGCATGATAGAACTGATAAATTAGCTAAGCTGTATGCTTTCAAAGAGGGGGTAGATTACAATCTTGGGTTGTCAGTTAGCAGTTTGAGAACAATAATACGAAAAGAACTTCAATTGAACTTTATTGACTTAAGACTTAGGGAGATTGACACAAGTCAGTCCATCTATCATCATTCCATCATGCAGGAGGAGCCACATGTCTATGGTGCATCCGACAAGATAACCAGACTCTTGGATGTCACTACCGCCCGGCTCCGGCTGGGTTACAAGTATCTATGGCAGGTTAAATCACCGCCACCAAACGAAATGTAAACTTTGCCAGATAGACTATTGTCACACCCTGTGTCATTATGTACTGGAGTGCGATCAGATTAATGAATTTAGAGACAACTCACTCAGAAATATTCAAGAAATGGCAAAGTATTTTATCCACAGTGGTACATTATAGACCATTCTGGAGAAATACCCTGACTTTGTTAGCTGTAAATAAAGCATTACTACGTGTGTGTGTACTCACCTAGTTGTAGTCACCTAGCATGGAGTCAAGACTGGGTTTGGAAGGTTCAGAGGTTGGTCTTTTCGTAAGGAAGAAACATATTCCTTACGAGTAGGGCAGTTGAAAAAAGTAGCAGAATGTGACTGAGAGCAGTGCAAGCATTTTGGAGGGTTGGTACATTTCTGCCATGTGTGGCCTGGAGAAGAACACTTAGAACACAGCTGTTGCTTGTTACAAGTATTCTTTAAATGTCCAAACTCAAGGCATTTGTAGCACTGATGAATAGCAACATAGGAAGAAACAATGAAGTAGGTGGAAGAAGAAAGTATTTAGCTCGAACACCATGTTTGAACAACTTATCAGCCTCATCTGGAGTGGAACATCTGATCTTGAGAATGTTAGAACGTTCAGGATGGAAAAGTTCCTCAACTGTGACATGATTTTGAGACGAAATGTCTGTCATCAAGGCGTCTTTGTTCTGGTTGTATTCGTTAATCAGGGATGAGTCAACAAATTTTGCCACGACTGTACTCCTGGCCTTATGATCAGGAGCCCAATCGATAGCAAAACCTGCCTGAAAGAGCTTTTCTCGGACTTCCTTACTGGTACATAGGTCATAATTGACAGGATCAAGATTTACTTTACATCCGGTATGTGTCTTGAAGATGTTTATCATCCGAGCCTGGGTAATGTTGAAAAAGGTAGAAGCATAATCAATCGTATCCTTGTCATCTTTAGAGTACTTTAACATCAGGGCCATTGTCGGAAAACTGGGTCTCTGTGCAGTTGCCATGATGACAACAGCACAGGTGGGTATGCTGCTTGAATCGTAAGTGGCGTCTAAGGGGCGTCAAGTGCGTAATTCTGACAGGTCATGTTTGTGTTGTACAGTGTACCTGCCAAGATGAGGCTTCCCGTGCGTTAATTACAAGGAATGCAGCCACGGGCACCGGACCAGACGAATACTCCTACCGACGCAGGAGCAGGTCCAGCCGATCCAGAAAAAAAAGAAGAAAAATTTAGAGGAGAGAAAGGTGCTGGTGTCTCCAGAGCGATGTAGTCAAGCCGATCCACTGTGTGGGGATCTTTAACCACCTCAATGACGAGGGCTTGACTGGCCTCTGAGGAGATTACGGCACAACAGAGAGCTAAACCCGTGTCACACACAAAAAAAGATATTGGTTAAAAAAAAGCTGTCTAATTCTCTGAGACGCCTTCACAACCGAACATGGATAAGAGGATGTCGGTATGCAAGGATTACACATACACAGAGTGCAGAGGTGTGATGGTGTTGCTCTTGAACAATATATCAGCAGACGACACCCAACAGGATGAGGTAGGAAGACTTCACCCAGCTGCAAGAGTGCAGATGCCAACAGTCTGCCCTGGGGCAGGCAGCCAGCGACGCACAGAATCCTGGAGCCAAGATGAAGAATGTCAATAAATCAACCAATCAGGCAATGTCTTCTTGAAACAAGAAAATCAATGCAATATTTCCTCAACAAACACATCAAAAGCTTCTTCCAGCAAGGGGATCGCAAGGCAGCCAATCAGGAGCAAGCAAAGCATGCAGCCAATCAGGAGCAAGCAAAGCATACAGCCAATCGGGAGCAGGTACGTCTGTCCAGTGCGGAAGCTAGCAGAGGAATGATACTGAAGCAGAATCAATCAATCAAAGACTCACAGGTAAGGACCCACGAGGGGCGAGGGGCAAGTGGGGACAGTTAGAAGAATAGACGGTGAGAGGAATGTCTTGAGTCGAAGAGAGAAGAGTCAAGACTAGACCCAACTGCTAAGCCTGGATAAACAATAACGAAGACGACATAAAGATAACAGGGACTCTGCGGGTGCTGACTGCAACTTGCTGGAAGCACATCAACTTGCAATGACTGGATACGGTTCAGGGACACTTTACAGCAAAGGCGACGCAAACGCACATCGCAAGCACTTCAGCCCGAAAACGCACAAAGACACAGCTCTACGGCAATGGCACTTTTAAGTTATTTGACTATTTAAGCAAAAGTCAGGTAATTTATTTGTATTGTGGTGGAGGTGCCGGATCATACAACGATTGAAAAAGATTTACATCATTGTAAGGACGTCTGAGAGTATCTGCTAAGTATGTACACCTCACTCCCAACACCCAACGTAATTCACGATTCTGGATACGTTGAAATTTTAGTGCGTTTGTCTTGGCGGTTAACGTCAGAGCGAGTGGAGAGTAAGATAGTAGAGGACGAATAAGTGCTTTGTAGAGATGTAGTTTTGTCTTGGGACTGGCTCCTCTCAGCTTATATAACCTTGAGAGTGCAGTTCTCGCCTGTGTGGTCTTTTCAGTAATGTGAGATTTTAGGGTCAGTGTATGGTCGAGGGTAACACCAAGGACAACTGTCGAGAAGGAGCGTGGGATGGGGGTACCTGGAGTTTACCTGGAGAGAGTTCCGGGGGTCAACGCCCCCGCGGCCCGGTCTGTGACCAGGCCTCCTGGTGGATCAGAGCCTGATCAACCAGGCTGTTGCTGCTGGCTGCACGCAAACCAACGTACGAGCCACAGCCCGGCTGATCAGGAACTGACTTTAGGTGCTTGTCCAGTGCCAGCTTGAAGACTGCCAGGGGTCTGTTGGTAATCCCCCTTATGTGTGCTGGGAGGCAGTTGAACAGTCTCGGGCCCCTGACACTTATTGTATGGTCTCTTAACGTGCTAGTGACACCCCTGCTTTTCATTGGGGGGATGGTGCATCGTCTGCCAAGTCTTTTGCTTTCGTAGTGAGTGATTTTCGTGTGCAAGTTCGGTACTAGTCCCTCTAGGATTTTCCAGGTGTATATAATCATGTATCTCTCCCTCCTGCGTTCCAGGGAATACAGGTTTAGGAACCTCAAGCGCTCCCAATAATTGAGGTGTTTTATCTCCGTTATGCGCGCCGTGAAAGTTCTCTGTATATTTTCTAGGTCGGCAATTTCACCTGCCTTGAAAGGTGCTGTTAGTGTGCAGCAATATTCCAGCCTAGATAGAACAAGTGACCTGAAGAGTGTCATCATGGGCTTGGCCTCCCTAGTTTTGAAGGCTCTCATTATCCATCCTGTCATTTTTCTAGCAGATGCGATTGATACAATGTTATGGTCCTTGAAGGTGAGATCCTCCGACATGGGTGAGATCCTCCGACATGGGTGAGATCCTCCGACATGGTACTGGAGGTGCTTGTTTTGAGTTCGACAGGAGTGGGGACATCACGCATTCTATGGAAGTAAGTGATTTTTGACTTATTTGGGTTGGTTTTGATGCGCCATAATAATTCCCAGGCGGTAATCCTGTCGACCTCTCTTTGTGTTCTGCGTGCAAGTTAGTTTAATATGTTTATTATGCACCCCATACCCATCCTGTGGGCGGTAGTCAAAAGATTACAGAGGTACATAATTGGTCCAGGGACTGGACTCCAAAGTTTTGATAGCTGAGCAAGTTACAGAGGTAATGAACTCACAATTTACAAAGGTAATGAACTCACAATTTACAAAGGTAATGAACTCACAATTTACAAAGGTAATGAACTCCAGGTAAGTCTGGTCACAATCATGACAAGTTACAAAGGTATTTACAGATTACAGAGGTACGTAATGGGTCCAGGGACTGGGCCCCCAAAGTTGTGATGGCTGAACTAGGTACAAAGGTAATGAGCTCACAAGTTACAAAGGTAATGAATTCTGTAGAATAGTAACTTACGTTTATACATGGCTACAATCATGAACAAATTATAGAGTAATGAGCAATTCACACTTCCACACCCGGTCACAACTGTAGTGAGTTATTGGTGCAAATATTGATTGTTGAGTCACACACACACACACACACACACACACACACACACACACACACACACACACACACACACACACACACACACACACACACACACTTTAGTTTAATATCTTTAATATTCTCTTTGCTGATGACACGACTTATGTCATCTCTCACCCTAATCTTGCCACCCTCAACACCATTGTGAATGAGGAGCTGATTAAAATATCGACTTGGATGACAGCCAATAAACTTACGCTTAACACTGACAAAACTTACTATATTATGTTTGGTAGCAGAGCAGGAGATGCACAAATTAACATTAAGATTGACAACACTCTAATTACCAGAAATAATGGGGGAAAATTCCTAGGCTTATACCTTGACAACAACCTGAATTTCAGCACCCATATCCAGCATATAGCCAAAAAAGTATCCAAAACGGTTGGGATCCTCTCCAAGATACGATACTACGTGCTGCAAAATGCCCTTCTCACACTATACCACTCACTTATTTATCCATACCTCACCTATGCTATTTGTGCTTGGGGATCAACTGCAGCAACACACCTAAAGCCAATAATAACCCAACAAAAAGCTGCAGTAAGAATAATCACTAAATCCCATCCCTGGCAGCACACCCCCCCTCCACTCTTCAAAGATCTAAACTTACTCCCAGTTCAGTACATCCACACTTACTACTGTGCAATCTATATCTACAGGGCCTTAAACTCTAATATCAACCTTGACCTAAAACGCTTTCTTGATAGTTGTGACAGAACCCACAGGCATAACACCAGACACAAACATCTCTACGACATTCCCCGTGTCCGACTAAACCTTTACAAAAATTCAATGTATGTCAAAGGCCCTAAAATCTGGAATACCCTACCTGAGAACTCTAGAACTGCAGACACATTCATCACCTTCAAAACTACCATTAGAAAACATCTTATCTCCCTGATACACCCCGTCAACTAACTACACGAATACCACCTGGTGGTTCACACTTACACTCGCTCACTCATTTGACCATAAACAGAAATATTAATCTCAGTCTTAAAATAATGAATCCTGTGATACTCCAATACTGAAACTATATACTGTGCCAAAACAAAAGCATTCACATTGCTAAACTCATAAACTAGTATTTAGTCACTTAGCCATAATACCAACTTACCTCATAATTTGTAATATTTTACAATTAAGAATAAAACTAAGTATGCCCGAAATGCCTAGCCATGCTAAGCGTTCTAGTGGTACACTCTGTAATCACTATTTTACTACATGTAAACCAAACAATAACCAAATTTCTGTAAACTCAGCATTGTAATCCTTATAGAGAATAAACTTTAATCCTTCATGCCAAACAGTGTCAAAAGCTTTCTCTACATCTTTGGCTACAAGGGCGGAGGTACAGTTCTGGGCTTTATTGATACGTACATAGTTCAGGATTATATTCAAAACCTCTCATTCGTCTCTCGACCTCCGGGGAGAGAGGACGCACGCCTAGTAGCTACACCTGCCCTCTGGTGGTGACCTTTAGCAACTAGAAGACAAAATGGCGTACCGAGTGGGACAACGGATTAACACTGTTTGTATACAGCTGGTACGTGGCACGCTTACTGGAGCAACGATGCATACATTGCTACCTGCTATCATCAGGGACGCCTATGGTGTCCCCAACGAGGAAGTATATGGTGTTGCCTTGAATGGGATGACCAGAGTATTCCTAAAACTGAATCGTACCGGCGTCTACGACAGACTTGTTGAAGAGTATCAGGAGAGGAAGGTGACGGTGAACTCGGCAGTGGACGTCGTTATGCATGACGTATCCAGGTACTATACGTGGGTGAAGGTCAGGAATGTCCCTTTCGAGGCGACGGCGTATAGTATACAGGAGGTATTCAACAACTACGGTAAAGTCCATTCGGCAACGATGGGAGTATGGACAGAAGGGCCATATAAGGGACGACCTGAGGGCTCTTATACCCTCAAAATGACGTTGGCTAGGCCTATACCATCCTACGTCATGTTGGTGGAGTCCAGGACGCAGGTTTTTGTACACTATGCCGGCCAGAGAAAGACCTGTCGACTTTGTGGCTCATATGATCATATGGCAGCTCACTGTCCTAGAAGGCAGCCTACCAGGGCTCCTGGTACGTTGGCAGTGGAGCAGAGACCATGTGAGTTGATGCCTGAGTTGGGAGAGGTGGAACCAGTGACGAGTGGTCGATGGAGTGAAGAGGTAGAACGGGAAGTATCGACGGTCGGTACCTGTGTTACCATCCCAGAGGTGACAGGGGAGGGGCCCCCATCGCCTGAGGGACGGGTGGACGTGGAAGAGTCTACCCAGGAGAAGTTGCTGGATGCGGTGCTGAAGGAGTTCTTCGACGAGACGGTGGCCGGGGAGGATGGTCCTGAGAAGTCAAGTGAGATACAGCTGATGGTTGAGCAGCAGGAACAGGTGAAGGGTTCGAGGAATGCCAGAGAGGACATGGAAGTGGTGGTAGAAGTCCATCAGGAGGATGTGCAGGAAGTAGATTTGTGTGTGAGTGAGAGCTCACGAAAAAGGACTGCGGGTGCTTTTGACCTCGATGAGGTTTTAACACCTGGGCAGAGACCCGGGAAGAAGTCATGGGTAGTTGTAGGGGAAAAGGTAGGCAGGGGAGGGGGTGTACCGGGGAAGATCAGTGGGGGGGGGCAAGGAGGGGCTGGAGGCCAGGTTAGAAAAAAGGATAAAAATGGTACAGGTACTGAGAAAGGTGAAGTGAGTAAGATACAGCGGCATAGGGGTAAGCCCCCTCTTCTAGCAAATTCAAGTGTGTCACAATAAATGTCAATGGGCTTAAATCTGAGGTAAAAAGGGTTTGGTTAGAGTGGTTTTTACGAAGGTTTGATGTGGATGTATGTTTTTTGCAGGAGCATAACCATAGGTTAGGGAGTGAATTGAGTTTGAGGGGTTATAAAATGTTTGTCAGTAATGCTTTGCAATTAAAAGGAGGGGTAGCAGTAGCTGTAAAGGAGACCAGCCCATTGCGTGTCATGGGTTGGGAGGAGGGGGGAGGGGGGAGGGTTGTAAGGGTAGATGGGCACTGGGGGGTGAGGAGAGTATGTTTCATTGGTGTATATATGCCAGCATGTAACAATGTTAGAGTTAAAGTTGATTTTGTACGTGATGTTTTGATGTATTATTTGCGGGGTTTACCTTCCATAACTGTAATTGGAGGTGATTGGAACTGTGTGATTAGGTATGGGGATGTGACGCCGAGGGGGGCAGGATGTGTTTTGGGTGCACTACGGGATGTGTTGAGGGATGTAGGTGTTGTAGATGTGGTGGGCAGGGGGGAGTATGGGGTGGAGCACACGTTTATTCGTGGGAATTATGGGGCGAGGTTAGATAGGATATATGTGATGCAGGGGATTGGTGTGGAGAGAGTGAGGGCTTTTGATGTCGGTTTTTCGGATCATAGGGCGGTGATAGCTGATCTGCGGGTGGATGGTATAGTTCGCATATATGCTGGGTATTGGAAATTGAATGTGAGGCTTCTGCAGGAGGGGGATGAAGGCTCATCCTTTGAGGAATGGTGGAGACATTGCTGGGAGGGTAGGGATGGTGGGATGGATTTGCTTGACTGGTGGGAGATGCGAGCAAAGACAGCAATAGCAGAGTTTTTTAGGATACGTGGAAAGGAACAGGCAAGGTGGAGATATGGTTTGCAAAACTACCTGGAGGGACAGCTGAATGCTGTTTATGACGGGGGGGGAAGGGAAGATGTGCGAGGTGAGGTGGATGGCTTAAGGAGTAGGATTGAAGGATTACATAATGAAAGGTTTAACGCGATTAGAGTTAGGGCAGGATTAGAGGAGGTGTTAAAGGGTGATCGACCATCAGGTTATGTCCTAAGAAAATTTAGGGAAAGGCAGATGGTGACTACCATAGCGCATCTAGTGGTCGCTGATGGGGGGGGGGTTATGTGGTGGGTCAAGGTCTTACTGATACAGATGATATTAGTGGTTATGCTGATTATTGGTTTAGGGAGAAATGGAGGAGGAACAAGGAAGTTGTCAGTGAGGAGGTATTTGGGGTTATGCAGAATACTATTGTATTGGGACAAGAGGAACAGGAAATGCTGGAGGGTAGTATTAGTGAGGAGGAGGTGGGGGAGGCGGTTTACGGGATGAGTCAGGGTAAGACGCCGGGCATTGATGGAATACCGAATGATTTTTATAGAGTTTATTGGGAATGCATTAGGTATGGGTTAGTGGAAGTCTTGAATCATATGTGGAGCAGTGGGAGGATGGGGAAGACCCAGAAAACAGGGATCGTTGTGTTGGTGCCGAAGAAGAAGGATGGGAAAGTATTGAATGATTATAGAGCAATATCCTTAATGTGTGCAGATTATAAAATTTATGCTAAAATTCTGGGCAATAGACTGAAGAAGGTTCTAGGATCAGTGGTACATGGGGGACAGTTTGGCATTCCGGGAAGAAGTATGAGGGACGGGCATAGTCAAATAAGGGATTTTATTGAGGACTGCACCGGAGGGGGAATACTTGGATTAGATTGGGCTAATGCGTATGATTGTGTGAATAGGGATTTCTTAAAAGTTTGTTTGGAACAGCTGGGTTTGGGGGAGAAGGTGGTGAGATGGGTGCAAACCTTGTATGAGGGAGCAGTTATTAGGGTACAGGTTAATGGTAAGTTGGGGGACCCAGTACTGATGGAGAGAGGTTTGAGGCAGGGCTGTCCACTCTCTCAGTTATTGTTTGCCTGCGTACAGAATCCATTTTATGGGCTGGTGGATGAGGTGATGATTGAACATGGGATTAGGGGGGGTGGGAGGGGGGGGAGTGGGGGGTACGTAGATGATACTACCGTGCTGGTAAGGCATGAGGAAGATCTAAGGAAAGTTGGTGGAATCATTCAGATTTTTGGGGACGCCACGGGTATGAGAGTTAATTTAATGAAGTCGAGACTATTAGAGGTGGGGGATTGGGTGGGAGGGGGCTTGGGGGAGGGGTTGGGATGGTCAGTAGTGGACAGAATTAAGGTTTGTGGAATATGGTACATGGCGGAAGTGCAGGAAAGTAGGAAGATAAATTCGGAATTAGTTACGAGCAGGGTTTTGGGTAGGCTAGGAGGCTTAAGGGCTAGGGATGTAACATTACAGCAGAGAGTTTTAGTGGTCAACTCTCTGGTTTACAGTAAGGTGTGGGGAGTGGCTGAGGTGTTCCCTTTAAGAGCAGAGGATATTGCAGAAATCCAGAGGAAGGTTCTAAGGTATGTGTGGGGGTTTGGGAGGGCATGGTTGAGCAAGGACGTGGTGATGACGGAGGGGAGACGTGGGGGTCTTGGCCTGATGTCATTGGGTCATAGAGTAATGGCTTTATATATTAAACAAAGATATATTCGGACTGGGGGGAATAGAGGAGTCAGGGTAGGTAGGGTAATGGAGGATGCACGAAGATGGTGGTGTGGAAGGGATTTGAGGTATTGTGAGGATATGTTGAGGGTTTTATTACATGTTAAACAGGTGTCCACGTTAAAGGTCAAACGAATGGTGGGTGCTGTGGTAGGCAAGGGTGTCTTACAGGGACTTGCTGTATATCCAACATATGACTGGATAAGCATATGGAGGAAGTTTGGGTTGCTTAGAATACCAGCGAGGGTACGAGAGTTAGTATATCGTTTTCTGATGGGAATATTGGCCTCTAGGGATGTGTTATATAAAATGGGTCTTGTGAGAGAGGACTCATGCTTGCATTGTGGGGACATCGAAACGGCCTTTCATGCGGTATATTTTTGTCCCTCTTTGGAGGGGGTGAGGTTATGGATGGTGAGAGTTATCAGATTTTTGGGGGGGGGGCAATGGCCATTCCTACGGGCCTTAATGTTGGATGTAACTGGGGTGCCGGGTGATGTGGGTAGAGCCTTAATGTATGTTATGACGGATTATTTACATGTATCTTGGGGGATGAGGGAGGTTAGGGGAGAGTTGAGGATAAAAGCGTTAGCAGCGAGATTTTATAGAACTATGTGTAGGAATAGGCAAGTCTATGGTGGGAGGTGGGTAGTTAGCTTTTCGGAGGGTTACCGGAATCTCACTGTGGGGGGCCTTCTCCTCATGAACCCAGGGGGCGGGCAAAGGGTTGGTCTCCTACCGGGGGATGCATGAGGGTGGGTTGGTTTAGGCTTCTTTGTAGTGTGAATGGTGGGAGGGTTATGAATAGAGTGGAAGGGTGATGAATGAGGATTTGGAATCTATGGTTATGTTCACTGCATACAGGATAACCTTAAAAACCATGATGACTAAACCTTGGGATCTCGGGTTTAGAGCAGAATGATGTTAAGATAAGCACACAAGTTAACTTGATCGTTGTATAACTTATGTTTGTGAAGTGCTGTCACCCTGCACAGTTGCTTTGTGGGAAAAATTTTCTGCTATGTTTTATATATGAAATCATGATCTTTGGTTTAGTCAATTTTATAATCACATATAATGACACCTTTTTCTATGTACCTAATCATGTTATGTAATGATATATGAATTATAATGGATAGTGAGGTATTAGGTTAGGAGTGGGCAATTTTATTGTGTGATGCCCTTAATGGGGTTTCTATGAGATTGTAAACTGGTTTTGTTCAATGGTGTTATTGGGGAAAAAACAAGGATGGAACATGTACGAACTTGTATGTCAATATTTTTAATTATGACTACTGTATGTGCATGAGGAATTTTTATTCCCATGATAATGCTCAGTATAATAACATTGATAATAGGGAAAAGGGGGGGGGGGGGGTAGTATGTGCCGGAACGAAGTAAGTGCGGCGAGTCTTTAGACAATGAGAATTATAATTATATGCTAATTATTTGTTTATATATTATCTTTTAGACTGTTTATATATAAAAAAAAAAAAAAAAAAAAATCAGCAATGATGTACTAGTGTTTCAAATAGGGAGATAAGGTTTTTTATGTCCTGTAACTAGACAGTTTTGATACCTTATGTTAGGATTTTGTTAGTTGTATGGGTTGTACTTGCGTATATAATGTTATGTCTTTTACTTGAGGGTGTTTCCTGCCCAGTGTTTATGTGAGGAGTTTCATTGTGAGATGTATCAATGTAATGTTTATTGTAGGCTTAGGTTTGCATAATGTTAAAATTAATGTTCTGTATAATTTTAATTTTTGTATGTTAAATAATATTTATTGTGCACTTTGTGCAAGGGGTCTAATTGTACAGAGTTGTGGGGGATTTATGTGGACACAGACATAAAATTTTTGAGTTTTTGGTTTTTGCTAATTTTTTTTTGTTCGGTGCTGGAGCTCTCTCGCTCTTTATTATGTTAAGAGATTCCTGCTATTTGCGGGAAGTATTAATGTGGTATGTCTTTGCAATTTTATTGTAGGGTTAGGTTAGCCTTTGTTTAATTATTGTAATGTATAATTTTATCCTTCGTATGCTGCATCATATCATCTGTGTACTTTGTGCAAGGAGGTTTTACTGTACTGTATAATAGGCATGATTTGTAGGTTTAGAATTTGTTGATGTTTTTTCTGAGCAGGTGTTATCCTGTTCGTTTCATTGTTCGGTGATGGTATATTCTTTAATACAATATGAATGTAACACTTGTGGTATGCTATGGGGTTAATGGTAGGTCATTGTATTTTCAAACGGTTAATAATTGTGTTCTTTTATTTATTTATATCTTGTACTGTGTCCTTTTAAATAAAATATAAAAAAAAAAAAAAAAACCTCTTGGGTAGATCGTTGTTGTCGGAAACCGAATTGTCTTTCAGTAAGCAAGTTATTTGTCTCTAGGTGAGTCCTGAGTCGCATATTTACAAGTCGTTCAAAGGTCTTACCCAAAATTTCAAGGAGGCTAATAGGTCTATAGTTCTTGGGGTCAGTCAAGTCTTTTCCAGGTTTTGGTATAAGACATGCAGTTGCAGATTTAAAGAATGGGGGGAAATAGCCAGATGCAAGAGAGGCATTAAGAGGTCAGTGATAGCGGAAGTAACAGAAAGTGGAAGGTGACGAAGGACTGAATGTGATAGACCAGAAGCACCTGGAGCTTTTTTAGGAAGGTGTGTTAGTAAGGAGTGAACATCATTTACAGTAAAAGGAGAGTTTAGAGGATGCGTGGAAGATAGGGTGTTTAGGTTTATGATTGGATCAGGATTGGTTAAATCTTAATGGTTGGATACCCATCTCTCTATGTCTAATGTATGTGCTATGGCAGCTTGGTCTGGTGGATGTGGGTGGAAGATGTTTTCCCATATGTCTTTGAAAATATGTACCGCTTCAGCAGGGTCAGAGATGCAGAAGCACGGAGCCTGACGCTTATATACTAACGTCAGGTGGAAATGGGACGTGTAGCAGACGAGGGCATAGTCACTGGTAGGTGGGATTCCCCAGTGGAAGTAGGTCCTACCCAAAGAGATGGGTTAGTTGTAGTAGTAGTTGTCGTAGTCGTGAAGTTTATGTACATGTCCTCAGAATCAAGATTCCAGAATGTTGCAGTGTCTGACAAATTGTACAAGAATACCACCTGATGGTTCACACTTACACTCACTCACTCATTTGACCATAAACAGAAATATTAATCTCAATCTTAAAATAATGAATCCTGTGATACTCCAATACTGAAACTATGTACTGTGCCAAAACTCACAAACTAGTATTTAGTCACTTAGCCATAATACCAACTTACCTCATAATTTGTAATATTTTACAATTAAGAATAAAACTAAGTCTGCCCGAAATGCCTAGCCATGCTAAGCGTTCTGGTGGTACACTCTGTAATCACTATTTTACAACATGTAAACCACACAATAACCAAATTTCTGTAAAATCAACATTGTAATCCTTATAGAGAATAAACTTTGAATTTGAATTTGAATTTGAATACCGGCAAGATGAAATTAAGACACATGTGCAACATCTGGGTATCTTTTGCTGGTTTTGGCAATGAATTCTAGTTCTTAGGGCCCTTTATGTGCATTGTATTTTTGAATAGGGTGAGGAGGACACGAAGGTTGTCGAAGAAAGTTTTGTGCCTGTGTTCTGTTATAGCTATCAAGGAGACGTTTGAGAGAAGGGTTTATAATGGAGTTTAATGTTTTGTATATATATTAGGCACAATAATAAATGTGGATATATTGTATATTAAGTAAGTTCAAACTCCTGAAGAGTGGAGGGGTGTGTTGCCTGGCGCAGGAATTGATGATCATCCACACAGCAGCTTTGTGTTGAGTTATTAATGGTTTAAGGTCGTGATAGATCCCCAAGCACAAGTATTATAGGTGAGTGATAAATGAATGGTTTAAAACTGACAAGTTGAAGATTGAGACACTTATGCAACATATGGGAATCTTTATTGAAGAAACGTTTCGCCACACAGTGGCTCCATCAGTCCAATACAAATCAGAAAGGTGTAGGAAGAGGAGTTTGAGGTAATCAGTCCCTCAGCCTGGCGGAAGTGGGGGTGGTGGAGGGGGGCGGGGATGGGGGTGGTGGAGGGGGGCGGGGATGGGGGTGGTGGAGGGGGCGGGAGGTGAGGGTTGTGTAGGGGGCGGTGGTGGAGGGGGGTGGAGGGGGCCGGAGGTGGGGTGGTGGAGGGGGGCGGAGGGGGTTGGGGTGGTGACGGGGGGTTAGGGTGGCGGTGGCGGGGCAGTCAAGTTTGTGTGTGTTGCACTAACATGTTCACTGAAGGAGTAAGACTTGTGCCTCTACTAGTGTTAAGACTCGGGGAAAGACGGTGATGATCCAACATGACAGTTTAATATTTTTGTCGCTCCTTCCTGAAACACATTGTTTTCTTCCTAATTCCTGCCCAGATTAACTTAATAGTATCTTCTTCCCGGACTGAAGGAAAGAACTAGAGCACAATAAAGCGTCACTACTGGTGGCCTTTAATAACCCCAACAAGAAGTTAAAATTTTATTTTTGAGTTGAGGTGTTAAGTAAGTTTATTTTGGTACAGGTACATATAAGTTCAATTATTATACATAGTAACATATATGTAAATTACCTAGGATAACCCAAAAAAGGTGTATATATGTTAGTGTATAGTTGATTTGCAAGGCTCTGAAGAACGTCATACAAGTGAACTAAAAGCAAGTTAGTGTTTGACTAAACCCTTGTGAGTTTAGCGCTTAGTTCTGTCTATATTAATAATCTCCCAAAATAATAGTTTCCACAAGAAATGAGTACTTATTTCATGATGTATATAGTTTGTACAGTATGTATTACAAGGTGTAAAATAACGGTTGGTGACACAGTGCTCACCCAGAGTGTCCACGGTTCACTCCTCGCCACGGCTGTAAACCTTGCCACGGCTGTAAACCTTGCCACGGCTGTAAACCTTGCCACGGCTGTAAACCTTGCCACGGCTGTAAACCTTGCCACGGCTGTAAACCTTGCCACGGCTGTAAACCTTGCCACGGCTGTAAACCTTGCCACGGCTGTAAACCTTGCCACGGCTGTAAACCTCGCCACGGCTGTAAACCTCGCCACGGCTGTAAACCTCGCCACGGCTGTAAACCTCGCCACGGCTGTAAACCTTGCCACGGACGTTAATGTGTGAATCAAGTGCACTACTAACCGAGCTACAGGACACCGTAAGTAAGTTTATTTAGGTGCAGGTACACAAGTACAATTAAGTAGGTACCTGGGTGTTAGTTGACTGGTGTGGGTGGCATCCTGGGGGACAAGATTGAAGGACCACAATGGAAGTAAGACAGACAGAGTCCTCGATGACACACTGACTGACTTGGGTTATCCTGGGTGGCTAACACTCCTGGTTAAAAACCCCAACAAACCTTATCTTAACTATTTCCTTGCTAATGTCCTGTTTGCCCAAAATGCTGTGCATTCTATGGGCTTTCTAATTATTTCATATTTTGTACCATGATTTGAAACAAAATTTACAAAATGTTCGAATTTAGTAATCCAAAATGTGGATACAGTGGCAACGTTTCAGATATTAAATCATTAACAATGAAGTGTTATGTCATATCGTGTAAGTTGGTGTGTGTGTCAGGTTGAATGTTTGGACCAGAGGTGTATATTCTAGGTGTGCAACGTGACTGCTGCACACTTACAATATACATCTTAATAATATAATCGTGAATTATAAAGGGAAACTAATTTTTCTGTCCCCTCTTAGGAAGTGTTGTGGCAGTTTTGAGATGGCACAGCAAAGTCCACTGTGCTACTCCATGGTAGCACAGTGCTACTCCATGCCAGTGCAGTGCTACTCCATGGTAGCACTGTGCTACTCCATGGTAGCACAGTGCTACTCCATGGTAGCACTGTGCTACTCCATGGAGTAGCACTGTGCTACTCCATGGCAACTCAGTGCTACTCCATGGTAGCACTGTGCTACTCCATGGTAGCACTGTGCTACTCCATGGTAGCACAGTGCTACTCCATGGTAGCACAGTGCTACTCCATGGCAGTGCAGTGCTACTCCATGGTAGCACTGTGCTACTCCATGGTAGCACTGTGCTACTCCATGGTAGCACTGTGCTACTCCATGGTAGCACAGTGCTACTCCATGGTAGCACTGTGCTACTCCATGGTAGCACAGTGCTACTCCATGGTAGCACAGTGCTACTTCATGGTAGCACAGTGCTACTCCATGGTAGCACAGTGCACACCCTGTGACAATGACCACTATTCACACTTTACATTTTGTCTCCATATTAACCATAAGGAAGGATAAAAAGGCACAATACTGTGACTGGAACAAAACACAGATTTCACTAGTCAGGGGCCCTGAGACTGTTCAACTGCCTCCCAGTATACATAAGGGGGATTACCAATAGACCCCTGGCAGTCTTCAAGCTGGCACTGGACAAGCACCTAAAATCGGTACCTGACCAGCCGGGCTGTGGCTCGTACGTTGGATTGCGTGCAGCCAGCAGTAACAGCCTGGTTGATCAGGCTCTGATCCACCAGGAGGCCTGGTCGCAGACCGGGCCGCGGGGGCATTGACCCCCGGAACTCTCTCCAGGTAAACTCCAGGTAACAACATCTTGTAGTTTATTGGCTTTGTTATTTTGTCCATAGACATGTTTTACTTAATATATTTCATTATAGACAATTGATCTGCTAGTTCCTTTCTAGAATGTTCTGCTTCAAACTCATTTGCTAGTTTTTTTCTGACAGTTTTTTTTATACTTGTATTTAAAAAATATAATAATACTAGACATCTTATTTAATGCTAGTTTAGCTAATCCATAAATTTTGTCATGGTCATGAAGGCCTCTATGAAAAGGAATCCCATAAAATTTAACTTTAATCCCATTCTTAATAATTTATTTAGATCTGTGCTATGTCATTCAAAAGCATTGTACATTCAAATCTCAGGCTGTTTAGAAAAAGTAACGAAGGAGGGCAGTCAGTTACAATTAAACTCCCTAGGGTTGTAGTCTCCACAAGCTTGAGAGCAACAAGTATGACAGATCATTCAGTATGTAATGAGGAAGCATAGTTATTAATTCTGAGACACCTCTTAAATCAGCACTTCTTGCTCTCCCACGACCTGAGTTAATGAAGCTCTCAGCATAACCTGTGTGGTATTATTTTTTGTCATCAGGCTGTTTTTTCCAGAGCACTGAGTTTAGTAAGTAATCAGAGATGAGGATTGTGTATAATTAGTTTCTTGGGAGGGTAGGCAGGCATGCTCTTGTTTCCTAGCATGATGCAGTCCAAACACGTTAATGTGTGTGGCTGCTATTTGAATCCATCTTGATTATCTTGTCCCATGTTTTAGTAGTTCTCTAGAGACAACATTGTTTTGAATGCTATCCAGCAGCTTCAATCCTAAGAGTTTACTTTCATTCCCATTTAAGGGATTAAAACGTCATTGACTGGTGGTGTATAGTTGGCATGCAGGCATAGGATTACATCTATGTAATGTACCGTTTCTTGGATGCCTTTGAAGGGATCATCATCATCATCATCATCATCAGTTATCATCATCAGTAATCATCATCATCATCAGTAATCATCATCATCATCATCTCCAGTGTTTACTGCCAAATCCAGTTTTCAGTATATATATTTGTATATATATTTGTGGCAGATGTTGCAAGTGTATGGTGTAGGAGGTAGGTTACTGAAAGCAGTGAAGAGTTTTTACGAGGATAGTGAGGCTCAAGTTAGAGTATGTAGGAAAGAGGGAAATTATTTCCCAGTAAAAGTAGGCCTTAGACAAGGATGTGTGATGTCACCGTGGTTGTTTAATATATTTATAGATGGGGTTGTAAGAGAAGTAAATGCGAGGGTCTTGGCAAGAGGCGTGGAGTTAAAAGATAAAGAATCACATACAAAGTGGGAGTTGTCACAGCTGCTCTTTGCTGATGACACTGTGCTCTTGGGAGATTCTGAAGAGAAGTTGCAGAGATTGGTGGATGAATTTGGTAGGGTGTGCAAAAGAAGAAAATTAAAGGTGAATACAGGAAAGAGTAAGGTTATGAGGATAACAAAAAGATTAGGTGATGAAAGATTGAATATCAGATTGGAGGGAGAGAGTATGGAGGAGGTGAATGTATTCAGATATTTGGGAGTGGACGTGTCAGCGGATGGGTCTATGAAAGATGAGGTGAATCATAGAATTGATGAGGGAAAAAGAGTGAGTGGTGCACTTAGGAGTCTGTGGAGACAAAGAACTTTGTCCTTGGAGGCAAAGAGGGGAATGTATGAGAGTATAGTTTTACCAACGCTCTTATATGGGTGTGAAGCATGGGTGATGAATGTTGCAGCGAGGAGAAGGCTGGAGGCAGTGGAGATGTCATGTCTGAGAGCAATGTGTGGTGTGAATATAATGCAGAGAATTCGTAGTTTGGAAGTTAGGAGGAGGTGCGGGATTACCAAAACTGTTGTCCAGAGGGCTGAAGAAGGGTTGTTGAGGTGGTTCGGACATGTAGAGAGAATGGAGCGAAACAGAATGACTTCAAGAGTGTATCAGTCTGTAGTGGAAGGAAGGCGGGGTAGGGGTCGGCCTAGGAAAGGTTGGAGGGAGGGGGTAAAGGAGGTTTTGTGTGCGAGGGGCTTGGACTTCCAGCAGGCATGCGTGAGCGTATTTGATAGGAGTGAATGGAGACAAATGGTTTTTAATACTTGATGTGCTGTTGGAGTGTGAGCAAAGTAACATTTATGAAGGGGTTCAGGGAAACTGGCAGGCCGGACTTGAGTCCTGGAGATGGGAAGTACAGTGCCTGCACTCTGAAGGAGGGGTGTTAATGTTGCAGCTTAAAAACTGTAGTGTAAAGCACCCTTCTGGCAAGACAGTGATGGAGTGAATGATGGTGAAAGTTTTTCTTTTTCGGGCCACCCTTCCTTGGTGGGAATCGGCCAGTGTGATAATAAAAAAAAAAAAAAATAAATAATATTTTTTTGATTCATTTGTTTGTTGACTGATCTTAATAAAACTTTATATGACCTTATTTTATGCACTCTTATTCAAACAGTAAAAAAATTAATGAAATCAGACGATAAAAAAAATGGAAGTGCAAATTGCAGCCTCCGTAATATTTTTGGGCTGAGATAAACCAGAGATAATTGAAACAGCAGAACCGGAAGTCGTGGATACAGGGGTTCTATTACATAGTATTTATTGCCCTTGTAGTTTAGAGATAGGCTTAAACTTGTACAAAATGCTCTGCATAACCAGGGACTTCATATATATTCATTATCAAGCTTCACCCATTTCTGTACAAACAATGTATCATGTGGAAATAAAGTTTGAATTTGAATGAATTTGAACTGTTTTATGTACTGTATACTAATTTCATAAAATAATTGTGTTAGTTTATTTTAGAAATAATTTACTTAGGTGTATCTTACATAAAGATGATGGTCACCGCCCAATAAGCCTGACCTCAATTGTAGGCAAATTACTAGAGTCAATTATAGCTGAGATTATAAGAAGCCATCTCGATAAGCATAGCTTGATTAATGATACTCAGCATGGATTCACAAGAGGCCGGTCTTGTCTAACTAATTTATTAACTTTCTTCAGTAAAGCTTTTGAGGCTGTTGACCACGATAAAGAATTTGATATTATTTACTTAGATTTTAGTAAGGCTTTTGATAGAGTTCCGCACCATAGACTGTTAAAGAAAGTGGCAGCTCATGGCATTGGGGGAAAAGTGCTCTCATGGATCGAGTCATGGCTAACTGACAGGAAGCAGAGAGTGTCCATAAATGGGGTTAAATCCGAGTGGGGATCTGTAACAAGTGGCGTTCCACAGGGATCAGTCTTGGGCCCGTTGTTGTTTATAATATATATCAATGATCTTGATGAGGGAATTACTAGTGATATGAGCAAATTCGTCGATGACACAAAGATAGGTAGGATAATCGATTCAAACGTAATTGTTATGGAACTTCAGGAGGATTTAAACAAACTCTATTCTTGGTCAGAAAAGTGGCAGATGCAGTTCAATGTAGATAAATGCAAGGTTCTGAAGCTTGGGAGTGCCCATAACCCTAGTACTTATAAGTTAAATGATATAGAACTTAGCCATACAGATTGCGAAAAGGACTTGGGGGTTATGGTGAGCAGCAACCTTAAACCAAGACAGCAATGCCTAAGCGTACGTAATAAGGCAAATAGATTACTGGGATTTATATCAAGAAGTGTAAGCAACAGAAGTCCAGAGGTCATACTGCAGCTTTATACATCATTAGTAAGGCCTCACCTAGATTATGCAGCTCAGTTCTGGTCTCCATATTACAGAATGGACATAAATTCGTTAGAAAACATTCAGCGTAGGATGACTAAATTAATACATAGCATTAGAAATCTTCCTTATGAAGAAAGATTGAAGACTCTTAAGTTACATTCACTTGTTAGAAGAAGAATGAGGGGAGACCTGATCGAAGTGTATAAGTGGAAGATAGGTATTAATAAAGGGGATATTAATAAGGTCTTGAGGATGTCTCTCCAAGAGAGAACCCACAGTAATGGATTTAAATTAGATAAGTTTAGATTTAGAAAGGACATAGGAAAGTACAGTGGACCCCCGCATAACGATCACCTCCGAATGCGACCAATTATGTAAGTTTATTTATTTAAGTGCGTTTGTACGTGTATGTTTGGGGGTGTGAAATGGACTAATCTACTTCACAATATTCCTTATGGGAACAAATTCGGTCAGTACTGGCACCTGAACATACTTCTGGAGTGAAAAAATATCGTTAACCGGGGGTCCACTGTATTGGTTTGGAAATAGGGTAGTCGATGAGTGGAACAGTCTACCTAGTTGGGTTATTGAGGCTGGGACTTTGGGTAGTTTCAAATTTAGGTTGGATAAGTATATGAGTGGGATGAGTGGGAGGGGTTGGATTTGAGTGGGACTTTCACATCAGAGCTTATTTCTTGGGTGGCATTGAAAATTGGGTTGGGCAAATGTTTTGTTAGTGGGATGAATTGTAAAGGACCTGCCTAGTATGGGCCAACAGGCCTCCTGCAGTGTTCCTCCTTTCTTATGTTCTTATGTCACCAAGAATGATTTAACCTGGGCAAGGCAAGAGGGTATGGGCAAGTTTGCTAACACCTTATCATATTAATGGTCTACAAAACTGATTAGTAGATGCATAAGATATGTGCAACACTTGGGTGTCTTTAGTGTGGAAATATTTCATTAACCAGTGGATTTATCAGTCAGTTATAGAGAAGAGAAAAGTTAATATGAGGTGATCAGTCCCTCAGTCTCAATAGGAGGTGTTTTGATTTATCAAGGCCTCAGCCTTGATAAAAATAAAGTAGATATAACAAACAAAGTTTATTTCTTTGCAGTGTTACATTAAGATTATGAAATTACAATAATGGGGTACAGTGCAAAGAGAGCCACTTATCATGCCTAGGCATTATGGGCAGACTTAATTTAATGGCTTACGTACTGCTTAATACGAAAGGAATTGTTCATAGTTTGTTTAAGGTATACTTCTTTGTTTATAGCAGACAGTAGTTTTATTCTAATTACAATATGTAGTTTCATTAATGAATATTGAAATGAAATTATAGGAATATAACATTGTGAGTTGTTGAAAGTATGTAGTTAACAGTATAAGAATGCTACAATTGGGTGTAAGGCTGTATTGTTTTGGGTAGGTATTTATACTACAAAGTAGGATTAACCCTTAAACTGTCCGAATGTAAATATACATTGACGTGCGGCAGGCTCCGAACGTAGCTCTACATTTTTTTTACACGCTTTCAAATGTGGAAAATCAATGTCAGAGCGCTACGCATGTGAACGTAGATCTGCGTTTTGACAGTTTAAGGGTTAATAATGTATGAACTTTGGGCATCTAGACTTGAAGTTAAAAATTTGGATAGTTGTTTTGGTAAAAGTTTAATATTGAGTATTGAGTATTTAGTTTAGGGTGAGTCGGTTGTTTTTGAGAAGAGCCTTAAACTGGTGTTCAGACCTGGTTACTTTAGTATTTACTGGTAATGAATTCCAAATTTTGGGGCCCTTTATGTGCATAGAGTTTTTACACAGTGAGATATGGACAAGGGGTACATAAAAAAAAGATCTGTGTCTTGTGTTGTGGCTGTGTGTCCTATTTAGGTTGGTGAGGAGAAATTTGAGTGGAGGGTTTATGTTTTGAGTGTAGTGTTCTATGTATGTAGTAGGCACATGAATAAGTATGGATGTTCTTAATGGTGAGCAGTTTTAGACCTTAGAATATTGGTGGAGTATGTTGTTGGGAGTGGGAATTTATCATCATTCTGACTGCAGCCTTTTGCTGGGTTATTAGTGGTTTTAGGTGATTTAATGTTGTTGATCCCCATGCACAAATTCCATGTGTGTGATAAGGGTAGGTGAGTGAATGATACAGTGCAAGGAGAGCTGATTGTGGAACATAGTACCGTATCTTTGATAGTATGCCCACTGTCTTAGAGATTTTCTTAGAAATTTGTTGAATGTGTGTCTGGAATTTGAGGCTGCTGTCAAGGTGGATTCCTAGGAATATTCCCTCTGTGAGTCTTGTGATGGAGACATAAATACTGGAAACAGGTGTTGCACAAGTCTTATTCATTTACTTGTCAGTTTTGTATATCATTATTATTATAATACAGTGGTACCCTGAGTTTCGTACAGCTCCCAACTCGAACAATTATGTAAGTGTATTATTGTAAGTGCTTTTGTAAGTGTATTTTTGGGGGTCTGAAACGGATGAATCTAATTTACATTATTCCTTATGGGAACAAATTTGTTCGATAACAGCACTTGAACAGCCTTCTGGAACGAATTATGACTGAAACTCGGGGTACCACTGTATCTGTCTTAGAATCTTGGTACATAGAATTTTTCTACAATTCTAATGCTTTCTTCTTAACCTATAGGTGTGACCTACTTTCACTAGTGATCTCTGCCCACCTGTGACACCATTTCTACTTTCTTCACTTCACCTCTCTCTGGTATAAAGTATCCATCCTTGTACATCTGCTTTAGATTTATCAAGGCTGAGGGACTGAACATCTATCGAAGCTGAGAGACAGATCACCTGATATTACCTCTTCCTGCTGTCCACCATTTGTTTTCTGTATTAAACTAAGTCACTGGTTGGTGAAATGTCTTCATATATCTTTTTTCATTCTAGCACTTTGTGCTGACATTTCGTGGTTTAAATAGATACCTGGGAATTAGTTAACTGTTGTGGGTTGCATTGTGAAGGAGGACCTGAAGAAGGATCCCAAAATAAATATGCCATACTCCTTAGCTTTACTACTTTGTGCTGCCTGAGTGACTAGTTTAGTGTTCACCCCATCCTTCATTTTGTGAGCAGTAGTGCAAAAATACAATTATAGAGGTCACAATTGGTCTTTGTCACACTCCACTGAGTATAGTTACCTTTTTTTAAAGATAGTCGTTGCATATACATATAGTATGTTATTACATCCTCATATTTTGAATGTTGGACAGGAAAATAACCATGCCACATGTAAACTAAATAATGTAGATGTTAATATTACGGATTGCTAAAAGGATTTAGGAGTTCTGGTTAGCAGTAATCAGAAACCAAGACAACAGTGCATAAGTGTTTGCAATAAAGCTAACAGAATCCTTGGCTTCATAGCAAGAAGTATAAATAATAGAAGTCTTCAGGTTGTTCTTCAACTCTATATATCTTTGGTTAGGCCTCATTTAGATTATGCTGTGCAGTTTTGGTCACCGTATTACAGAATGGATATAAATGCACTGGAAAGCGTACAAAGGAGGATGACAAAGCTGATCCCATGTATCACAAATCTTCCTTATGGGGATAGACTGAGGGCCCTGACTCTGCACTCTCTAGAAAGGCATAGAATCAGGGGGGATATGATTGAGTTGTATAACTGGAAAACAGGAATTAATACAGGGGATGTAAGTAGCGTGCTAAAAATATCTAACATCGACAGGACTTGCAGCAATGGTTTTAAATTGGAAAAATTCAGATTCAGGAAGGATATAGGAAAGCACTGGTTTGGTAATAGTTGTAGATGAGTGGAACAAACTCCCGAATACCATCGTAGAAGCTAAAACGTTGTGTAGTTTAAAAATACGTTGGATAAATACATGAGTGGGTGTGGGTGGGTGTGAGTTGGACCTGACTAGCATGTGCTACTAGGTCAGATGCCATGCTCCTCCCTTAAGTGATGTGACTGACCTGACTAGGTCAAGGCATTGGCTTAAGCCAGTGGGAGAATTGGACCTGCCTCGCATAGGCCAATAGGCCTGATGCAGTGTTCCTTCTTTCTTTTTTTTTTTTTTTTTTTTTATTATCACACCGGCCGATTCCCACCAAGGCAGGGTGGCCCGAAAAAGAAAAACTTTCACCATCATTCACTCCATCACTGTCTTGCCAGAAGGGTGCTTTACACTACAGTTTTTAAACTGCAACATTAACACCCCTCCTTCAGAGTGCAGGCACTGTACTTCCCATCTCCAGGACTCAAGTCCGGCCTGCCGGTTTCCCTGAACCCCTTCATAAATGTTACTTTGCTCACACTCCAACAGCACGTCAAGTATTAAAAACCATTTGTCTCCATTCACTCCTATCAAACACGCTCACGCATGCCTGCTGGAAGTCCAAGCCCCTCGCACACAAAACCTCCTTTACCCCCTCCCTCCAACCCTTCCTAGGCCGACCCCTACCCCGCCTTCCTTCCACTACAGACTGATACACTCTTGAAGTCATTCTGTTTCGCTCCATTCTCTCTACATGTCCGAACCACCTCAACAACCCTTCCTCAGCCCTCTGGACAACAGTTTTGGTAATCCCGCACCTCCTCCTAACTTCCAAACTACGAATTCTCTGCATTATATTCACACCACACATTGCCCTCAGACATGACATATCCACTGCCTCCAGCCTTCTCCTCGCTGCAACATTCATCACCCACGCTTCACACCCATATAAGAGCGTTGGTAAAACTATACTCTCATACATTCCCCTCTTTGCCTCCAAGGACAAAGTTCTTTGTCTCCACAGACTCCTAAGTGCACCACTCACTCTTTTTCCCTCATCAATTCTATGATTCACCTCATCTTTCATAGACCCATCCGCTGACACGTCCACTCCCAAATATCTGAATACGTTCACCTCCTCCATACTCTCTCCCTCCAATCTGATATTCAATCTTTCATCACCTAATCTTTTTGTTATCCTCATAACCTTACTCTTTCCTGTATTCACCTTTAATTTTCTTCTTTTGCACACCCTACCAAATTCATCCACCAATCTCTGCAACTTCTCTTCAGAATCTCCCAAGAGCACAGTGTCATCAGCAAAGAGCAGCTGTGACAACTCCCACTTTGTGTGTGATCATCTACCCCTCCAGTATATGGATAGTCTCCGAACATTGCCACTAAAATAACTGGTCATTTATCAGGTTACAATCTCTGTATATAATAACCCATTTATCTGGTACATACGTACAGTGGTACCTCGAATTTTGAACAGCTCCTAACTCAAACAATTATGTAAGTGTATTTTTGTAAGTGTTTTTGTAAGTGTATTTTTGGGGGCCTGAAATGGACTAACCTTACAAACTGAACTGCCAAAGATACTTATCTAGCAGATACTAGTCTAGTAGTGACAAGGTCTTGATTTCTACTGATCTTGGTGCTTACTCCATAAACATGTTTTAAGTAACACATTTCATTATGATAGGTGATGGATCAGCTGGTTCCTGTCTGCATTCTTTTACTTTATTTGGATTCATTACCTATTTCTTTTCCAACAATGGTTTTTAAACTTGTTTGAAAACATAATATATTTTCAACTTTCTCTTTATTTAATGCTGTCTTTGCTTATTTTGCATTATTGGAGAGGCAGCTTGTTTCATGGCAGGTGGTAAGTAAATGTATAAATTTATTACAGTTCTGTTACTTTTTTTTCACAGGGTAAAAAGTTATGATTGGTCAGAGGGTGTCTTTCTTGTATGGAGGTTCAAATAGACGAGAGAGAGATGTCGTTACTCCTCACAGCATATCAATCCTACTTTTTATTGAAAAGTACACAAGGATGAGACCTAAATATTGGGAGCACAGGCCAACAGGTAAGCGTTTGTATTTGTTTCCAAAAGTTACTTATTATACAGTATATAATGACAAGCTCTTCAGTTAATACTATAGTGATAATATTCTATTGACATTTGTGGACCAAATATTACATAGCATCAGATGTTTCCAATACAGTATTATACTCGTCTAATGTACAGAACTTGAAAACTGTGTTATTGTTTGACTTATCACTGTTGTTGAACTGTTTGAATTAAAGTACGTACAGTGGATCCTCGACCAACGGCATTAATCCATTTCAGAGAGCTAGCCGTTAGTCGAATTAATTTTCCCCATAAGAAATAATGGAAATAGTTAACCCTTTGACTGTTTACGCCATATATATACAGTGGACCCTCACATACCGTTGGCATCACATAACGTTAAATCCGCATAGTGATACATTTTATCGTTAAAATTTTGCCTCGCATAGCACTAAAAAACTCGCTCAACGCTGTTCGTCCGAGACGCGTCTAATGTGCGGCCTGAGCCAGCCTCACATGTTCCGCCGGTGGCATTGTTTACAAGCCAGCCTCCACGGTAACATCCAAGCATACAATCGGAACATTTCGTATTATTACAGCGTTTTTGGTGATTTCATCTGCAAAATAAGTGACCATGGGCCCCAAGAAAGCTTCTAGTGCCAACCCTACAGGAATAAGGGTTAGAATTACTATAGAGATGAAGAAAGAGATCATTGCTAAGTATGAAAGTGGAGTACGTGTCTCCGAGCTGGCCAGGTTGTATAGTAAACCCCAATCAACCATCGCTACTACTGTGTCCAAGAAAATGGCAATCAAGGAAGCTGTTCTTGCCAAAGGTGCAACTGTGTTTTCGAAACAGAGATCGCAAGTGATAGAAGATGTTGAGAGACTCTTATTGGTGTGGATAAACGAAAAACAGATAGCAGGAGATAGCATCTCTCAAGCGATCATAAGTGAAAAGGCTAGGAAGTTGCATGAGGATTTATTAGAAAAATGTCTGCAACTAGTGATGTGAGTGAATTTAAAGCCAGCAAAGGTTGGTTTGAGAGATTTAAGAAGCGTAGTGGCATACATAGTGTGATAAATAACAAAAAAAAGGCACAATGCAGTGACTGGAACGATACACAAATAACCCGCACATAAAAGAGAGAAGCTTACGACGACGTTTCGGTCCAACTTGGACCATTTACAAAGTCACACTAACCAGAAGTGGAGCAGGACGGCTATATATGGGCAGGAAGAGGTGGTGGTAGTAGTAGTACAAGAATGGTATATAATACCGACAAGATGAAATTAAGACACATGCGCAACACCCGGGCATCCCTATCGTAGACGTTTCGCCATCCAGCCAGCCACTGGATGGCGAAACGTCCACAACAAAGACAACCAGAAGCCGCACATGTGTCCTAATTTCATCAGTAGTAGTAGTAGTAGTAGAAGGGGTAGTAGTAGTGGTAGTAGCAGGGCCGGATTAAGAAGTCTCCGGGCCCTAGGCTGTTCAAATTGGCGGGGCCCCTTTGAGTTATGGGTAAGTGAAGCGACCCTTTCCAGCTTGGGGGTGGGGGGGGGGTCGGTGTGAGCCTGTTTAAGGTCTAATTAAATACATTCTGGCTATTTAGATTAAATTTAATAGGGAAAGTACATCAAGACAACCAAAACCATTTACCAACAGCCATTATAACTATCTTGTTAAATCATGCATTTTAAAGAGAATAAACTCAAGACAGCATAGTATTACTAGATTAGGCTATTGAAGTAGTGACATCATGTACCTATTATATTCAGCATAACCACTACAGCACTATTATTCCCTTTATAAATCACTGACCATTATTGTTATCATTGCATCATGCATAAGACTATCAAATCATATAAACTCAAGAAAGTAAAGAATTGTTTATATTCACAGGCACTTCTTAAATAAACTTTTTTCTGGATTTCATATTGGCAAAATCATCAATTATATTCTGAAAATCAATATTTCTTGTTAGATCAGACTCAATGGTCAACAAGGCTAGGTTACACAATTTGTCTTGGCTCATTGTTGAACGGAGCTGGTTTTTCACTCTTTTCAAAACAGAAAATGAACTTTCTCCTTCACAGTTAGCAGCTGGAAGTGTTAGGTAAAGGCGATACACTATGTCAACATTAGGGAAGGTTTCTGAGATACCTGCATTTCTTAAATGTTTCAAAGCAGCTGAGGGTGCATATTTTTCAGGTGGAGCTTTAATCTGATTCATATACCCAGAAAAATGAACTATTTCTTCAACAAATGTGTCCTGAACATCTGCTGAAAGGTGTTGTTGCAACTTTAATGCAGCTTTTCTCAATTCTGCATCTGGCATAGTAGTAATTTTGAACAGAAATCCAAACTTGTCATTGAGATTCTGGTAGATTTCTTTTCTTTTCACCAATTCTGTAATCAGTGAATCCAGAATGACGAAGTATGTAGCTGTCTTACATTTCTGCCTTGGTAGCAACACAATTTCATTGTCTGGCTCTTCAAAATTGCGTTTCCTCTTCCTTGACCGCTGATGATCAGCCCGGTAACTGTAGTCTTTCACCAGCAGTTTAGCTTTCTCTTCAAACATTTCAAAAGCTTCATAATTGCGAAGTGAGCTTACAAATTCCACTAAGCCTGCATAGAGGTTAGCACAAGTAGCCATTTCAATTTAAATTTTCTGAAGTGTCTTGTTCGTGGCATTTAACCGTTCCAGTATACAGTCCCAAAGCACACACAGTAAGGCCAATTCAAAATCTTCCAATTTTGATGCTAAGCTGGCTGCTTCGCTTCTTGTAGTTGCTGTCTGGTCTTCATCCTCTGCTATTTGGATCAAAGCAGAACGTATTTCAGCAAAGCTGTCTTTCAAAGCATGTGTTTCATCATGCTGCGCTGACCACCTTGTTGTTGATAATGATTTGATGACATCTCCATGAATGGTTGACTCGAGTATACTCCACCGATGCATTGAAGCAGAGAAAAAATTAAAGAGTGCTTGTAAAAGTCCAAAAAATGAAACTGCAGCGACACAACACTCCACAGCACATGACCCAACAAGATTAAGAGAATATGCTGAGCAGGGCACATATTCAGCGAGTGGGTTGATTTGCTTGATACGGGCTTGCAATCCATTATATTTACCCGACATGTTACTTGCATTGTCGTAGCTCTGGCCACGGCAATCCATAATAGAGAGATCATGTTCAAGCAGAGTATCCAGTACTACATTCATCATTGTTTCTCCATCATGGCCTGAAAGAGGAATGAATTTTCTGAAGCGCTCTACAGGCTTACCACTGGAGTCGACAAAGCGAACAATGAATGTCAATTGATCTGTATGTGAAATATCTGGTGTTGAATCTACACTTATTGCAAAGTATTTTGCAGTTTTCACAGCTGCTATGATGTTATTGAGGACCTTCTTAGTCATCAGTTCAATAAATTCATTGCATATAGTAGATGACATGTAAGATACAGTGCCTCTTCCTGCATTCCCAAGGCGTGACACATGATTTGCTAAGAATGGATCGAATTGTGCTAACAGTTCTATGATCCCTAGGAAATTGCCATTGTTTTCCGAACCAAAAACCTCATTTTCTCCACGGAAAGCAAGTCCTCTTAGAGCTAAGAATTTTACAACAGCAACAACTCTTTCTAGAACTTTTCTCCAATAAGTGCGCTCTTTTTCAGTTTGATTTTCCAAATGAGAATCCAATAAGCCTTTTTTCTGTGCACGAAATACACTGGCTAAAATGTCAGCTCCTGTGAGTGGTGCTGTTTTCATGTTCCTTGAAATGCTTGGAATTTTTCCAGTCATTGAACCCCTGTGTGAAGGTATATTTTCTTTGGTAGAAAATAGCTTGCATGCTGAACAGTACACTTTTCTTGAGCTTTCAGAGTATACCATCCATGATCTTTTCACAGTTTCTGAATTTGCAAGCTTCCTATAAAACATAGATGACTTTAAACAACGACGACTTCCATCATCATAAATCCTTGCTGATTTCCTAAAGTCAATGTTCAGAGTTTGACTGAAGCTTTCTGCAATGAAAGCATTACGTAGAGAATCTGGGATTACATTTGGCCATGAGGCAGGATCTTTTAAGACAAATCCTGTGGATGAAATGTCTGTTGAGACATTGAGAGGAGACACAAAAGAAGTAGATGCTGGCTGAGAAATAATGGAGGGAGGGCTTCCTGTATGATCTGACGTATCTGCAGATTCAACTGTACTGGTAACATCAGAAACTGTTTTCGTGAGCATGTCTGTGATCTTTCTGCAGCTTCCTACATCTTTCTTTTTCTGTTCTTCTTCTTAAATTTTCTTTCTTTTCTGTGACCCACTCGCATAAGAACGTCCAACATCACGTTCACGAGATGCCATAATGAGGATGTATCACTGTCTGTAATCATGCAAATACAAATTTTTCATTATCAATTATTATTAATTTTTTAATTATTAATTTTTTTTTTCTGTCAATTGGGGGGATATGGCCCTTGTAGCCCCCTTTCCTCTGGCTGCGCATCTAAAAATTCAAAACGTTACCAGAAAGGAGTCATATACAGAACTTTTACCATAGATTAGGTTAGTGATTTGGGCTACAAATATTTTACTAATTCATCCTTCTTGATCTCCAATTTACTTAAACAGAAATCATACCGAGTCCAAGAACAATGCACAGTGGTATTTATATTACCATTTTCATAACTAAACTAATCATTATGCTTTGCATGATATATGGCGTACCACCATAGATAAGGACATGAGAATTAAAGAATGCAGGGACAATTTTCAGTTTCACCCAACCAACGATTTTCTGATATGGCTTATGTGTTTCTGGGAAAATATGTAGTAAATTAATTGATGTTCTACATCACTTCCGTCGCAACTTGAAAACTAAGCATTTGTGACGGAAGTGATGTAGAACAATCAATTGAGATCTGTTATTGAAATGATAAAGACTTAAAGACAGGACAAAGTGCTTTTAAAACCTACAAACGGAAGTCAGTTTGCGTTTTTAGGTTTTTCTTTATAGTATTTTTACCAAAAATGCGTCTTTACTGGTCAAGTAACCCTATCAGGTACCTCCCTTAACATTTAGAGGCAAAAACAAACAAACATCCATACACATCAATGTCTATCAACAACACTTCAGTTAATTTATCACAGTAAAAGTCTAGATAACGTGTAATTACTACAGAAAGTTGGAGAGGAATCTCCCATACTCACCCATTAGCGGGAAAACACAACTGTTCTGATGTAGACAAAGGCGTGTTGAGTGTTGCCATCTATGGTTAGGTTTATTTATTTTTATTTTATTTTATTTCATTATTTATTTTTGTTTTGATTAATTTTTAAAAATCAATTTTACTCTCCAAACACTTGAACTTTTTAGGTAGGGACCCCTTTGCACTTGCACCATGTGCGCAGTCTTGGATGAGCCCCTGAACCCCTTGGACCGCGGGGCCCCCAAATGCGCGGGGCCCTAGGCAAATGCCTAGTTTGCCTATGTGGTAATCCGGCCCTGGGTAGAAGTGGGGAATAAGGAGGACGAGCCAGT